>NC_051122.1:1356824-1552579 GCF_014839805.1 Manduca sexta | reverse complement strand
TAATATTTATTTTGTTCGAAACTTACATTTTTTATTTTACATCTACGGCTCAAGTAACTAATTGTAAAGTGTTCCAAGTCGATAAGTATGTGGTTTCATTACGTAACGCGATATTAAAATGACCCTGTATACTAGAAAGAATTGGGCTTTATTCAGCGACCGCTTGACGCCACCCTCTTTAGAATTTGTTCATTATACTATCCAAGGAAGAGAATAAAACTAAACAAATATACGCTTCCAAGTAATCTTAACATCGAATACAAGATAATTGACTGGATATTGGTTAACGGGATATTTTCGTTGAATAAAATGCAATTTATGAGTCGAAATTACTAGTACAGTTTATGTAGTAGTTTTAGTGAGCCTCGGAATGGTATACATCAGGGTAGGCGAACCAGTGGCACGCGTGTGGTGGTGGCTATAAAAATATAATTAAAGGTATTTACTTTACTTCACACCACAACAATGTTTCAAGTAAACTGAAGGTTTAGTCGATTTGGAATTTTGAAATTTGTAAGACAACAGGAATTTTTGAACGAAATTTGAAGGCATTCTATAACATTAACGAGTTAGCGCGATCGTCTCAGTATATTGTCTCATTGCTTAGTATCAGTAATCTGGGTTTTATTTACCATGGCCGTATTAGTAAATCAATCTCAAGTTTGAGTAAAGTCTCAAGTAATCGTATTAATTGTACTATTTAATAAATGATGCTTAAGCCGGCATTTGAGAGCTTGTTCTCAGCTGAGTCGGCGCTATTGTCTGTCGCGTTTCGGGATCAGCCTGTATATATCCTGTTCCTAACAGAGCGATAAAATTGATTTTATTGCTTTAAATGTTGAGACAAGTTTGCCGTTCGTATGGTAAGCGATACGACCGCCCATAAACAGTAGAAACACTATCCAACACCTTGAATTACAAAGTATTGTTTGGTATTACTGCGCTCGCCATCCTGAGACACGAGATGTGTTAAGTCTCATTATGTCCAGTAGTTACACTGGCTAGAATATCCTTCAAAACGGAACACAATAGTGACTACACACTGCTGCTTGGCGGCAGAAATAAGGAAAATTTAATATCGTAAATTGATGATTGATGAATGATTAGCCTGCGAAGGACGGTCGATGACACTGTCTGCTCTCATTCCGCTTACCATCAGGTGCGATGCATTCACTTTGCCGTGGTTATGCAAAAAGTAACGTTATATACCAATATGATCCATGCTGACTATGATGGTATACGTTTCATACCAATATGATCCACCGAGCCGGTGGTGTATATTACAGTACGACTGAAGTGCTGAGGTCTGGGTCTGGTCTTCGATCCCCGAGTCGGGCATTGAGATATTGGGTTTTCGTAATATCAACCCGGAGTCTGAAATTTGTGCCCTATATGGCGATAGGCTCGCCCCCTATCACACATCATGGGACGGAACACACACGGGGGAATGTAGGTAGGTGCATCATTTCTTCTCTGCTTACCCCTTTGGAAATAAAAGGCGTGAGTGTACGTGTACACGCATCCTTCATTATATCAAAAATAACAATTTTTGATTCAGTTTTATTAGTGACTCTACCAGACTTTATTTGTGAATAAATGTTCTGAAACAAAGCCTGCCTCGGTGGCGCACTTATACAACTGTAATTCTAAGGGTTGGATCCTTGTGTCAGGCAGACATTGGGGTTGTCAACTCTGTAACAGCCCGGAGCTGTTATTGAACTCGGTAAGTAACAATTCGTCCCCATTACACGTAGCCTAACACAGCTGGAGAAAGTATGTTATATTTCTGCTTACCCCTGAAAAAGGCGTGATGCAATACATAGGCATGCCCAGGAGGTTAGCTGCCCTATCCTGGATTCAATACAAGTACGTACTTTTGGTAATTTGTTGAATTGAATCCTATGATGTTGCCACTTTGGATCAAAATTTAAAATCTCTACCACCCCTTCTCCCCTGAGTTGAAAGCTGGCTATCTCCATGATGCAATGTGTGAACAATGTTGCCAAACGAGGTATATGATGTCCTTCGATGGTAGAATCGCGGTCTTACTGGCGATACACCGGTCGCTCATGACTCATCAGAGAGTACATGGCCGGGGTTTTTACGGACTTGGTTCAAAACATATACGCTTATATCTTCATGACTTCTCATTTAGGGGTAAGCAGAGGTGTTATACCCACAGACTATGTTATCTATATAATACAAAACGAGCCTATTAAAAAAAAATCTGATATTTAATCACTTAAATATTTCTTGTAGTTCCGCCTGTGAAAGTTGTTTTTTGAGTAAAAGTCCTACTTTGCATATTTTCGGTTCTTTGTGTAAAAGTCCCACTTTACATATTTACGGTATAACCTGTATATTATGTTAACTCAGAACTCGATGTAGTGGGACAGATTTCATCCAAATCTGTTCAGCCGAATGCACTACTATCATCATACTATCACATAGTATCATACTATCTACATCTAAACTAACGTCTTCATCAATTTGCAATGATGCTAATATTATTATAGTTTTATTGCTTTTATTATGATCTATAGATGAAATAAACAATTAGTGCGTACATCAGAAAGTCATTTATCACGCGCTTTACAAGGATAGTGTAGAATGTAGACGCTAATTGAGGTATACTCTACTGTCGACATTTAAACAGCAAAATAATTATTATAATGTTCGCTATTATATGATTGTTAAGTTAATTTGCGTGCATAATTTTTAAGAGTAGCATAATAATATTGTGTGTTTTTTATTTAGAATAGATGGAATTAATTTGTTCGATTATCGTTAAATCGGATATTTTTAACATCGATAAACTTTTATCTATTACATACAAAAAACTATACTTATTGATAAAATATTTTACAAAGAAATTCGATGATATGTAGTACATACAGATATGATATTGACCTAGAGCTACAGTTTTTATATTTTTTCCCGCGCATAATCAGCGACGATAACGTAAAATATTCCGGAAATAACACCAATAACTTTTATAAGGATTTAAGCCCCGTGCACGGCGAGTCGCACGACAGTCGGGTATAGCGCGCCAACGCGGGAAAAATCACAATTTTCCTCTCTTGTTTCAGCCGGCCAGTGTTTGTTAGGCCATCGAGTGCGAATGTTCACTCAATAACTTAAAATGTTAGCGTATATGTTCATAGCCTTATTGCCAGTTGTGTACTCGCGACTTATTTACAATGATGTACCAGGAGACTATGGGTACGGTGGAGTTCACGACGGTGTGGAGCGCGCCAAAAACTTCGTCAATGAGTGGAGTGTGGAAGTGCTTGGAGGGGAAGAAGTAGCACAGCTGGTCGCGTTAGAGCTCGGATATATTTATGGTGGCCCGGTAAGTGTTTTTTTAAACCAACAAGGAAGGTTTTATCTATACGTATTCTTTTACAGTGATGTATAAATTTTACCCAATAATTCGATTTACATAAGTCTTTTTTTCATATTGTTTTTTTACTAAGAGAATTAATTAATTAATTTAAGGTGGTAGCTCAAGGTCCATTTTCATACATTTTGTTTCGGCTTTAATCTGGGTAACTAAACAAGTATTGGCAAGTAAAGAATTTAAATTCACGTCTAGTTAGTGATTTAGTTCTCGCAGTTGAAGAAAATGTAAAAATATTAATAATCATGGATATTTCGGCCTTTAAAATTTAATATGACGAAATTTTAAGGCAGAAATATCCATGATTGCCAATATTTTATTTCAACTAACAACAAATAATTAAGTCTTTACTCTGTACAATTAAAACAACCTAGAAATTAAGCCGCCGGCGGTTTTGGTCTTGACTTTTGAACTTCGCCATCGTAGGTTATTATTTTTTTTAATTTCTATATGTATTGTTATTTTTAAAATATGCATAAAAATAAAAAAGTAACTTTTAAAATTAAGAGAACAACAAAAAATAAATACTAATTGAATTAACTCACGTATGGCCTCAATAAAAATTTGCGTTATATTTTTGGATTTTTTCCGTTTAATAATTTTTAAGACTAGTTAACCGCTTCATTTTACAAAGAATACTATAAAATGTCAATTTTATTGTTATAAAATATTTTTATTATAAAGTTTGTTTTAACTATAATAACTTACGCTATAAACACAATAAGCAATAACTATTACCCTACTTAGGTACCTAATAAAATCTAATGTTCAGCAGTTTACTTGAAAGAAAGTTAGAGTTAGCAAGCTAAATTGTAAATATAATTGAACTCTAACATAACGGGAAGAAATGTAGACTGAAGTCCACTCAATGCGATAAATGTTAATATTCCAAAATGTATATTGGGTTGTTGATTTTTTTTATATTATTAAATGACTAGGCGAGCTTGCTGTTCGCCTGATGTTAAGCGATACGATCGCTCATAAACAGTAGAAACACCATCCAACACTTTGAATTACAAAGTATTGTTTGGTATTCCACTGCCCTCGCCATCCTGAGACATGAGATGTTAAGTCTTATTATGTCCAGTAATAACACTGACTACAATGTCCTTCAAACCGAAACACAACAATGACTACACACTGCTGCTTGGCGGCAGAAATAGACATTGCGGTTGTACATATCTAGGTGGACTCTCGCATATGAGAGACCTGCCACCAGTAGTTCCCGCAAATGTTTTTAAGAGCTTTCTCTGAGGTCTGGCCCTTGTACTTCAATCTCTAACAAGACTATCAACATACCACTTTTCATTGCATATGCCCCATGGACTGATTAAAAAGATAATCATAAAAATAAGAGACGTTCTGTACCCAGATGCGGGTCAAAATCTTTGAGTACAATTTCTCTTGTCTTCCATTTTAGTTCACAATTAGTTTCGAAGGTCAATTTTTCAGAGGTTTCAAGGTTTCAGAGGTCAAAGATCTGTAATTTGATTTGAATCTAACTAGTTTAATCCGATATAAAACTTGTCCGACTTGTAAGTATAGTATACAGAAACATCTAGTCTAACATATTTAAATTTTAACATTACACTGTGTTGAAACAGAAGTACTTTACGGATGTTATCGCGGTTTTATATTATAATTTTATCCTGACGTTTCTGAGGCTTTGAAGCCTTCGTGGTCAGGGGCAGACTGGCTGCAAAGTTTTTGAAATGTCGGGAGAAAGTTATACTTACCGCAATAAAATCCCTAAAATAGAAAGAAGAAGAAAGAAGAAGTTTTCTGTTGGAACAGTCAATAAAGATAAAAAATTTAAAACACAAAATCCTACATAACATAAATAATTATTGCACCAACAATGGGCCTCCCATTTATCTATATACTGTAATACCACCTATGTAATACTACAGCGCGGGTTTACAATGAGTTGCCCATGTGACGTACAGACAACAAATCGGTATACAGTAGTAGGAACTTAATAATAAAAAAGTGAAGACATGTCCAAGAACTCAGTATGGATGCCATACATGAATATAATAAAACTTAAATAAATGATACAAACATAAAAAAAAGAAGATAACCATAATACTATCACTCGCTATTGTTAATAATACAAATTGTGTTATTTCAAAGTCTAACATTCGCGTAAATATAATAAATCATTATACCATGTATATTAACAATAATGCTGTTAAATATTTTAGTTATTGCAAGCTGTTAAAATTTTATATGATGAGCTTTGTCATGTTCTTTATATTACACTAGCTTCCGCCCGCAGCTTCGCCCGCGTGGATTTCGGGTTTCAAAAATGGAGAAGGTGCTCAATTTGTCGGAATGTTTTTTTAATTTATGGTGGTATGCAGGTGGTCCGATTGTCCGGTCGGGTCTGATGATGGGATCCTGGTGAAATCGAAGGAACTTTTAACCATTAAGGTTGCACACGAATGACGGAAGCTTAAAATGGAGTAACTTCTCCCGTTTTCCCCAACATTTTCCATCACTGCTATGCTCCTATTAATTGTAGCGTGATGAAAAGTATACTATAACCAGCTCAGGAGTATGAAAAATAATTGTACCAAGTTAAGTTAAAATCCGTCGAGTAGTTTTTGTTTCTATAACGGTTATACAGACAGACAGACAAAAATTTTACTAATTGCATTTTTGGCATCAATATCGATCCCTAATCACCCCCAGTTATTTTGGAAATATATTTCATGTACAGAATTGCTCAAAAATTGTCCATAACGAAAACATGCATTTTAAAGTAAAACAAAAGAAATAATATCGTGAAGCCAACCAAATAACTAATGATATATTAAATTTTGTGACTGTTCAATTTAGTCGGGTCCGCGATATCACTTTTGTTGAGTTTCAGAACGCGACATTACATTATTATATTCTGTGCTCCAACGCACACTGCTTTGATGTTAGGAACACACCTACATTGCTTAGACAACAGTGAACTTTATACAATAGCAATAAAGCTCAAATTGACTCTACGTATTAGTTAGAAAACGTTTGTATGGGAAATAGAAAAATGCTGTTTTGAGGATTTTCCCGGCAATTATTCGAATTTTTCTCACCTTTTAAACCTTCCCTAGACCTCCACGAATAATTCAAGACCAAGATAAGATAAATCCGTTCAGCCGTTCTCGAGTTTTAGCGAGACTAACGAACAGCAATTCATTTTTATATATATAGAAGATGTATATAAGGTCGTGTAGAACCATCGATACAAACATAGATTTGGCGTTCCGAACATTCATTGTGTTCAACTGAATTGAACTGTAATCCATTCAAACTATTTTAGCATGGTCTCTATATTGATACTTTTGGTTGCGTACGGAGTGGCGCTCAATATAAAAACGCGAGTCTAAGTGCAAACCTGGATATGAATAAAAAATATTAGTCAAATAAGTAAAATGATTTGTTGTATAAATGAATAAATAGATTACAACAGTGACGTTTTGGTCGCCATTTTAGTTCAGATTTTGAACAAATAGTTTATACGGACGTTCGTGTATAGAATATACGTCAATGTGTAGGACTGATTCATATTCACATTTCAAAATTCCGGCTGCATTTTTACTTCATCTGATTATTTGCGGGTTTTACTCATAATTTTATTCTATTTGTATATAATATGTAAAATGTATTGTACTTTTTACATTTAGCGGTCAAGTTTTTTGCTATAACAATTTATGTTTTTTATAAAACAACGTACGTTTAGACTATTTAAAGTTGCAAAAAGTAAGTAAATACCAAAGGTTATTTGCCTCTGCGTATAATTGGATTGAAGTAATGTCTAAATGACGTAACAGTTATGAAGTTGGCATAAAAAGAGTTATTTTTTATCTATATGTAAAGAGAATTAACGCGTTTGTCTGTGATTACGTCTCACTTTTTTCTGTCTGTTTGTTCTTATAAATTTCTAAAACGGCTAGATTTTTTAACTTATCTTTACCTCGACGGTTCCATAATTTGGAGAAATCGAAAATCAAAATTATTTATAATCACTAAGAAAACAAATTAAACTAAAATAAAAAAAAAACTTACAACTGATTTAGGTAAAATGTTGAGGAATTTCCGATCGATTCTGTTAGTTTTTTAACCTATCTGTATGAAATGTAATTGTTACTATTTGAATATATATTGAGGCTAAAAAAGCAATCATATCTAAGCGATCATTAGTAAACTTTCGAGTGAACCATTTTAAAGTGTTGATTTAATAAAAAAACATAACAATTAAACTATTTACTTTATAAAAATAAAGTATTATTGTTCTTTAGTCTTTTTCTACCCTCTTGGTGTAGGCCTCCTTTAACATCTATTAAAATCAAAAGTGGTGGTAGGATATATTTTATATCCGCGCGGATAGCGACCACCGTACACAAGGAGTTAAAACCCACCATAGCGGCCCACGTGTGTCGCGTTCCGGGATCAACTGGTGTATATTCGGTGCTAACAGGCCGGCATACTTGTATCGACTGTCGAAGGGTAATCTCTCGTCAGTCGACATTCTATTAGACACTTACCGTCAAGTGCAGCCGTACGCGAATAAAAAAAAATAAACTGAGCGGTCATTTTATGACTTAGGTCATGCTTAAATTTCAAGATGGCTATTTAGATTAAACCGCTTAAAGCAGCCTACGAAAAAATTCAACAAATAAACAATTATCTATCACAATTGTTTATCCTATACATATAAATCGCTCTTCTCGGAAATCAGGACGTCCACTAACAGGTTCACTTTCACATCTAAAGTTTGAATGCTTTTCGTCAATAGTGTAGCAGATTCACAAACATAAAAGTCTCTGGGAATTATTATATTTTATATTAAGTATATATATTTTATAGTATAAGTATATCTGTATTTATATAGAATGTATGTTTTTTATATGTCTTGTCTTATTTATTTTCCATATACTTACACCCACATTGTATCATCTCTGCATCACCTAAAGGTTGACTGTTAGAAAATACCTCAGGCATTAAGTCCACCTGTATACATCTATTGTAAATAAAGTTTAAATAAATAAATAAATGAGATTTTGTAAGATATCTAGATGTTCACTAAAAGTAAACACAAAAAGCGTTAAAAGTACACATGTATTTGGCACACTAATAACCATGCTGGATTGACGTGTACAAAAATAAACATACGTCACGCCTTTATCTCTGCAGGGGTAGGCAGAGATACAAACAGAAACACCCACTTTTCGCTATGCGTGTTCCGTTTCGCGTGATAGAAGCCTATCGCCATGAGCACAAATTCCGAACTGCGATCGGATACCGGGCAGAAAAATGGTTCCGAGGATTCGGAATTCGAACCCAGGACCTCAGGGCGTTGGGCTACTTTTTGTCCTGATAAAGCATATAATGTCTTTTATTTTAAGAAGGCTCTTGACACGGCAGAGTCACGGACAAAACCTAGTCAATTCTACAAAAGTCTATTCACTAAGTTATCGACAAATATTAAAAAGTTATTTTCTTGTATTTTTCAAACATTCATCCAATATTTGAAACATAAACAAATATGTTTGATTAACACAATATTTGCGCACTGTATGGATTAAAACGTGCTGGGCAGTAATCATGTTGAAGGCTGTTAAAATAGATATGATTGGAATGTGTCTAATTGCACTCCAGATTTATTATATATAATTTTTCTGACAATCTGTCTGTGCGTTCGTAAAAACGGCTGAGATGGATTTTGATGTTTTGTTTAGTGAATGTTCAGAAATAGCAATGCTCATTGCTTACTCGATAAAAAAAATCCTCAATAATTTTCCATTGTGCATTTTATAAGATAAATATGGTTGCACGTTTGTCGGTTATGATATAAAGAAAAAATACAAATCGCCAAGACAGGCAGAACCAATATCTGCTAATATAACTTATAATAGTAAAGTAATAAAAAAGCATTTGTATGCTATTAGAAATCCATTTTATTTTATTACGTCAGGTGACTAAATGTTTGTTGTTTTATGGGCTTGTTGACTGCTGATTAAACTTAGACAAATATGTAAAAGAAATTGTTTAATTATGCTGTCTATAGTACATATCAAAAAAATATTTAGTTCGTTAATTATTTTTCTTTATAGTTCTATTAAAAGTTTTCGAATATCGAAATGTAATCCCGAATCCTCCCGAAAGCTGTATGTAACTAACAATTTTATTCCGAACAGTTCCATATAACCTACAAATAACCGAACGTACTTAATAATCCTTAAAGCCCTGAATTTAGAACATAAATCTTTAAATAACAAAACAATTTAAATTTTAATTAAAACCGCACTCGGACCGTCTCGTTCCACGCTTACATACCTAGCTTCCAGTTTTATAAACAAAGCATTATTTATTCCTTTTACCGTTAAAAATAACGTTTATAAGAATTGGAGTATTACTATTTAATTGTTGCTTGCTTTAACGATGAAGGAAAACATCGTGAGGAAACCTGCATACCTGAGAAGTTCTCTATAGGAATTTTGAGGTTATGTGAAGTTTGGCAATCCGCACTAGGCCAGCGTGTTGGACTAACGCCTAATCCCTCTCAGTAGTAGGGGAGGCCTGTACCCAGCAGTGGGACAGTATATAATACAGGACTGATATTATTATTGTATTTATTATAAGTAATTGGTAGTATCCGCAAGACTGATGTTAGTCGTAGGTCTACATTGTTTATTTCTGCCGTCAGGTGGGAAATATGTCGAAATATTTATTTTAAGTCATATGAGATTTTCTAATCAGATTAGTTCGGTTAAGGGATAGGCAACTTATATAGACACTTCGCCATTTCTGTATTCCGTATAAAAATAAGGCATTGTAATTGAGCGTATGACATATAACATCAAATGTCTTAAGATGACTATCACAATGTCATCATCATCAGCCTTTGTAAGTCCACTGCTGAAGATAAGTCTCCTTAAATATTACCAGACGGACCTATCAAAATCGGCCTGTATCCACAATATATTATGTAATGTCCAGCAGTGGCGAAGGGTGAAATTTTCTGAAAGGAAACCTGATACAACGTAATATGGGTACTAATATACATAAATGCGGTCTGCAAATTGTAATGATTATAAGATCTTACATGAATTACGAAAGGGAAGCCGGCACGAATCGGGTTATATTGTGTCTTCGTCCCTGATGTCCAATGCTCATAAATGCGCGCAATATTAGAGAATCATGGATGCTTTTTAGGTTTTATAAGAAAGGAACATATTAGAAAGAGGAGAAGGATTATTTGGATCTGGTAATCTCATCCATCACACGAGACAACAGTAAACGGCAACTTTGTTCAATGCGGGCACGGTAAACCCACGGTGACCCCACTGCTAGTTGACTATAAGCGAGGTCCAGCTAGAGTATCAACTAACGAGAAATCCCTAAACAGTCGACATAATTTTGCCGGCCTGTTTGAAACCAGATTTTCATACATAAAGATCCCGGTACGCGATACATTTATGCCGGGTCATTATGTAGGACGGTGACGATAATATTTATTTAAACTTTATGTATAGGTGGACTTAATGCCTGAGGCATTTTCTAACAGTCAACCTTTGGGTGATACTGAGATGACACAATGTGGGTGTAAGTTTAAAAAAATAAATAAGACAAAGCATATATTATATAAAACATACATTCTACATAAATACAGATATACTTATACTATAAAATATAAACTTAATATAAAATATAATAATTCGCAGAGACTTTTATGTTTGTGAATCTGCTACACTATTGACGAAAAGCATCCGAACTTTAGATAATATCTCTAAAACTAATCCATATGGGTACGAAATATATCCGGAACCCTACCTGCAATGTATATAATGTAGGTATAAACTTATCGAAAACAGGCAAATCCAATCTAACCTAAAATTATGTAGATTTTACTGGTTTGTGAGTTTGTTTAGGTAAGTTGGAATCAACTATTTTTTTTCATACAAAATGATATTTACGTTATCCTTAAGCGATGCAAACAATTTATTATTTAAATCTAACAATTTTCAGTTCATGCTTGCGAGACATGAAATATCGTACTAATATTCGTTTTAAAGACAGCTAGTGAAGATTTTTTGGTGTTGAATGTATGTTTAAAACGCATTCATACCTGAATAGATTTGGGTAAAATTTTACACAAAATAGCCGAAGTCCTGAAAAAAATATAGTCATTTCTATATCCGAAAAGTGCCTTAAATTAAAACAAAAGACTTCCAAGCGAGCCCGCGTGCTAAGCTATGTTAAAAATCAAATCCAAATCCTTATCATTGCATATTCCAATAAAAGTGTCGGTATTAATGAACATTGCGCGTCGAGTTATTTGTTGTAGATAAGGTTCAATTCCGATGACGCCGTATCTCGAGTGGGTACTCATGGTATCTGAAAGGTACCTGTACCCAGATTGCGTGGGGGAACCTTATTAATATATCTTATTAAAATTTTGGGAAAGTTTTGAAATGTTAGACTCTGGATCTTAATGGTAATGATTTTTTAATGCATGTTTATTTATCGCTTTGAATGAAGAGATGAGCTTGCCATTGGCCTGATGGTAAGCCATACTGACCTCCCATAAACAGTAGAAACACCATCCAACATCTTGAATTACAAAGTATTGTTTGGTATTCTTTCTTTTGGTGACTACACACTGCTGCTTGGTGGCAGAAACTTCTTGTATTCTTGGTCAACTATAATCGTTTGAACGATAAAACCATGGTAAGAAACTTTACCTGTAAATAATCCGGAAGAATTAAACTTCTCAGTCATATATTAGACCAGTTTCCAATATTACTCTTTATCTTCAGCCTTTGAAAGTTCTTTACTGAACATAAGGCCTCTTCCTGCAAACTTTATAGGTCGTCTGTCCATCTAGCTCGTAGATCTGACAACAGGTGATGAAATGTTGTCGAAAGGAGAGCATGCGCAAGCGCTTAAGCACTGTTGATGAAGGGACATTATCATTACTTGTGGTCGTCCAGTGGTAAAATTCGAAAGTCGAATCTATACTAATATATAAAACTGTAGAGTTTGTTTGTTTGAACGCGCTAATCTTAGAAACTACTAAATCGATTTTAATTTTTTTCTTCTTTACTACTCAGTGTATAGGGTAGTTTGGATCCCGGGAAAATATTTATCCCGGAAAAACTGTAAACTGTTTTATTGACCAAATAAATAAAAAACTATTTCAAGCGTGCAGGCAAAAGCTAGGTTAATATATTTGTAGCACATATACATATATAATATTTTACTGCACTCTATATGAACTGAATGATGCCAAATCTCACAAACGTTGAATTAAAAGGGGTACCTTTTTCTTTCAACGTAAAAATAAAAATAAAATAAAATGCTTTATTCATCACATAGACAAACATAGTTGCACTTATGATAATTCAAGTACATGAGAATATTTAATTATGATATTTCTGCCTTTAAAATTTCGTCATATTAAATTTTAAAGGCCGAAATATCCATGATTATTAATTATTTTACGTTTTTCTTTCAACTGCGAGAACTAATCACTAACTAGACGTGAATTAAAATTCTTTACTCGCCAATACTTGTTTAGTTACCCAGATTAAAGGTGAAACAAAATGTATGAAAATGGACCTTGAGGTATCGCCTTAATTAAATTAGCTTATATAAGCAAAGACAATTTATATTGAAAATACATATTAAACTATAATTTAAAAATAAATAAGTTTTGGGAAAGGGGACTTATTAAATGGTTGTTTAGGTTGTGTCCCGACACCACGCTATTGATAAATCAATACTTTAATGCTAGGTATTTTCGGTGGGTTTCTGAGGGACTTTACCTTATATTCATCTCAAGAAATTATAATATGTCACGTTTACTGAAAGCATTATTGATTTTAGGAGTTTTATTTGGAGACGATTATACTTAGCAGTCTTTGTACCACAAAGTCGTATAAGTACAGTTAGCCACAAAAGTTGATAAAAAATTCAAAGCTTCAAAGCGCTTCTATCAATATTCCATCGTTTTTTTTGTTTTTTTTTTTCCCTTGCAAAGTGGAATAAAATAATATTGTTGATATAGACACAAAAGTTTAAATTCGATTTGATATGTTGAATTTGTTCAGCTACTTTTATGGCTGACTGTACATGGCACCTTTCCGCGCTCATCATTTATCATAAAAAGAATTGATTGTCAATAAATTTTCGAATCAATTGGAAACAATATAGAGTCCAAGTTTCGGGTTTTGTGTCAAATTCGACCCCTTGGACTGATGCGCCACATACCTTGAAAGAGTAACAGTAAAGGTGCATAAATGTATTGTTCCCCTGTGAATAAAAAAAATAATTGGTGTTATTAATAACTGTTTTACGTGTTTCTTCTTTATGGCAATTAATTTATGTTTAAAATAGCTAAGAACAAATTTTAATTATGATTATTAAAATTATATGTATAAATTGCTAAATATTTTGGTATTTTATATCTTAATCCTTTAACAGTACTAGGAAATGCAATAAAATTTTATAGATAAACTTTCCTAAATGGGTTTGGTATAAAAACCGGGCCTTTGTAAATCGTTTTGTTTTCAATCCATTTGTCAAGACTTTAAGACCCTTTTTCCCAGGAACAAGTTAAATGTATTAAAGATGAAGATATTATCTATCTAGCTTTTCCTCGCTTCATAAACTTTTCCCGGAAAATCCAACTGTGCATTTTCCGGCACTGAATATAAATAATTATATTAAATTAATTTTCTTACTTTACAGCCGTTCAGCGTTTACACATAAACAAATATACAACAAAATTGTCATAAACTTTCGTATTTATAATATTAGTTGGCTACCAGGACTACATAAAAATCAAGCTTCATTTTCTAAATGTCAATATTCGCTAGTTTAGTGTCGTGCCGGCCGTCAGCTGTCCGGCGATGCGTAATGGTGACAAATGTTAAGGAATTAGTTTGGATCCATTTGTATCAGTTTGTGGAACTAATCATTTGTCAGTTGTATGCAGCGCCTACAATACCGCCGACGTATCTGTAAAACGAATGGGGACTGGAAATTATAGCTTATTTACTATTTCAGCGCCTATGTTTTTGGCAATAAGTTTGGGTAATATATACCATATTCCAAGAACTTAAAATAAAATGTAATATAATTTTGGATTATCTATATCGTGTTCGCTATAATTTTCAAGTCCGAATATAATTTAAAAAGGAGATCTTATATGTTTACATTTTAGTTTCCCCTTTAAAAATATAAATTCTCATTTGTGCCCCACTATATTTGTAGATACTGTACCGCGCTGTAGTAGAAGGTTGGAACTAAAATTAGTTAAAACTAAAATGCAATGTTTGGACTATTTCTGTTTACATGTTTCGTTCGAGGTTAGGAAATTAGCTATGGCATTTTGTTATCGATTCCTCTATTGTGGACACCCTAATTTTGTATGCCCATGTTAAAATCGAAGGTCACTTATTTTTTATGATGAATGATTCAAAATATTACGGTTCATTTATGATCTTCAAGAAATTAAAGATTATAGTAGCAAAACACCAAAGTAGATTGACAATAAATTCGCCTGAAGTCAAATAATATAAATACGCAAACTTCAACCAATCCTACACGTATGTAATTAAAGTATTAAAATGTATCTGTAATCATTCTCACCCGTAATAAGAATTCAGCAGTCTCTTTAAAAAAGAATCAACGTGGGCTTCACAAAGTTTAATCCCTGTAAATTATTATTATAATCACCAACTACTATTAGTTGACGAGACTCAATTAACATTTTATCACAGTTTTTTATTTGCGACTAAATTGTTTGTCGTAATGCACAAACACAGACGGACAGATGTACTAATCACTGTTAATAGTTACGGACAGAAACCTACGCAGTTACTAAGAAAAGATTCTAGTTAATTTTTAACGAAGTGGCAAGCGTGCAGTGTGCCTGCGGTACCGCGCGGCAGTAGCGTCGCAACGTCGCCCATCGCGTTCAATTACTAAGAGAACATAATCAGTCTAGATGTGCTTTCTTTATATAGATTAGGGTTGCGTGGGCTGGCTTTTTATGGCTTAGAATAAATAAAAGACTGAAACTACATTCATAACAATATATTTACAATATTATAGTAAGTACAAAAAATAAATAAGCCTAAACTGACAAAAAAGTCACTATTGTATTTACTACGTCTGCTAGGTACCATGTTAATAACATTCTAATAATTCTATAAACAATATGTAGGCATTTAATTATTCTACTAATTGTTAAAGCTATAACACCAAATAAAAGTATAAAACCGATATTCTAGATAAAATGTTATAAAACATTGCCGCTAGAGGCGCTGTAAATCGTACAGTCAAGGGAAGTAAATCAGTTTTTACTTTTCGTACGTCGGTACACTATTTAGTCCAGCTATTGCGTACTAGATGGCGCTATTCTCAAAAAGACTGCGTTTTTAACCGCATCGCGTTTAGTCACGCATTAGCTTGAAATCGTTTTTTCAGACGGCGCTAACTGTAGTTTCAGCGTCGTTGTTACTGGGAGAACATGAGCATGGGGAACAATATTTTCAGTATTTCAGCAGCGACATTCAGGGGGAGGAGTTAGAGAGAAAGAGAGGAGCGCTACGTTGTTTTATTCAGGTCACTGTTGTGTAAAATGTTTCAGCCGCCACATGTTTTCGTTTTTAGGTCGCTGAAAATGTTAGCTGTGTTTGATGTCGTCACCTGTAAGAAATTGGTTCGTTTTCTATTAAACTGAATGTATTGTGAGTGCAAAACGTTTAGTATTGTTTATTTGTCTCAATAAAAATATTTCTATAGTTTTCGAACCGTCGTAACGTACTTTATTGTCCGATGGTAATATTGAAAATGTAAATCCATGTAGAAATTGACGCGGTTACATATTTGACTCGAAATTTTCTTAAAATATGATAAACGTTACTCAATTCCTCCTAATAAACCTACGAAATGTATTTCTCAATGTCAACACGTCTTCTGTTTCATTTATAAAACATTCGACAGAAGCGCGGCGTAATAAACGTAACCTCAGCGTAAACTTGACCACGTGCGGAACGATTTCACAACTTTTTCAAAACATTTTAAAAAGGCAAATAAAAAGTAATTAATTAAATTACAAATAAAAAAATAACGTAATTTTTACTTAAATCGCAAGAAAAATTCTACGAGTAACAGGCTTTCATAAGTTTGTAGAGGGTTGCGTGGAGTCGGCGCAGAACGAACGCGTTCTCTCCATACATATTTATGCGAGATGACCTCTGAAAACGCATTTACATAAATTAATGAACGTCAGAATTTTTATGGTTGTGTAGGATCTTGTAATTTGCATATTAGATTGACAAATTATTATGTTTCATTATGAACTGTCTTAAGGGTTAGTAAATCATAACATCAGTAAGTTATTGGAATTTTATTAAAATATATTCCAAATTTTTTTATTTTGATAATGTGGGACACATTGCACCCAAGAAAGGAGTCCAAGTGCAAAGAGGAAGTTTGACCAACATAAGGCATTCGATAGTAAATCCGAGCATGACTTTTACCTCTGCTGAACCGAAAATATCTTTTTAACGAACTATTTCAGACAGGAGTATTTATTACCTTTAAGGTTTTCTTAAATATTTTTATACACATAAGAACATTCTTTTATTAGAGGATATAGTCGCTGAGCGACAAAGCCTTTAAATAAATAAAAAAAAAAATAAGAACAATTTCGTAAACATAAAAAAAATAATTTTACGACGAAATACAAATATGTCGATTTTCGCAATTTTTTTTTAATACGGAATACAATTTTTTTTATTTTTTAATATCTATTATTCTGTTAACTAAAGTTGGCTTTCTAATTCTCAGAAACTCTTAATTAACTCTAGCATGGATTTTACACAAGCGTATAACAATAATCTATACTATTATATAAAGCTGAAGAGTTTGTTTGTTTGTTTGTTTGTTTGAACGCGCTAATCTCAGGAACTACAAGTCCAAACTGAAAAATTCTTTGTGCGTTGGATAGACCTTTGTTCGTGGAGTGCTATAGGCTATATATCATCACGCTATACCCAATAGGAGCGGAGCAGTAATGGCTGATCTCAGGAACTACCGGTCCAAACTGAAAAATTCTTTTTGCGTTGGATAGCCCTTTGTTCGTGGAGTACTATAGGCTATATATCATCACGCTATACCTAATAGGAGCGGAGCAGTAATGGCTAATCTCAGGAACTACCGGTCCAAACTGAAAAATTATTTTTGCGCTGGATAGCCCTTTATTCGTGAAAAGCTATGGGCTATATATCATCACGCTATACCTAATAGGAGCGGAGCAGTAATGTCTAATCTCAGGAACTACCGATTCGAACTGAAAAATTCTTTTTGTGTTGAATAGTCCTTTGTTTGTGGAGTGCTCTTAGTTATATATCATCACGCTATGACCAATAGGAGCGGAGCAGTAATGAAACATGTTGCAAAAACGGGGACAATTTATTAGTTTTGAGAGCTTCCGTTGCGTGCACTGCGTAAACGGTTAAAGTGATGCAACAATGATGTATCACGGGATTGTTCCTCTTAAAAAGTTCTAAAAATATATTATAAAACAAAGTCCCCCGCTGCATCTGTCTGCCTGAACGTGTTAAACTCAAAAACTTCCCAACGTATTAGGGTAAAATTTGGTATGGAGACAGTTTGAGACCCTGGGAAGAACAAAGGCTCCCGGGAAACTACTACTTTTATAACGGAAAACTTTAGCCTGAAAAACTTTATAACGCGGGCGGAGCCGCGGGCAAAAGCTAGTTGATATAATATAGATGCCTTGTAACATTAGATACTTTTTATCATGTGCTGGAACTATATAAAATATTTGTCATTGATTTTTACTTTTATGACATTTCCTATGAGTAGTCGTGAAATCATCAAATAAATAAATCAATAAGAATTATTTATTTTGCATCTTATTAGATCAATTACTGTGTAACTAGTGCATATAATTAATTCATATTTTTATGCAATAGCATTCAGTAATTAGATATTTTTAGATTTTTTGCCTTAGGTTGGATTTTATGGATTATGAGAGTTAATTACATCAATAGATGAGTAAGACGTTAGGCACATCTCTAATCACTTATTACGCAGTGTGAAGGTATGATAGACACTGAAATACAGGCTTATGTCTGATGTAACCAGTAAATTGTGATATCTGGAATAATCCATCAATCAATTTTCAGTTTTATAAGCCCTGCGTGCGCAGAGCATTCAAAAATATTTATAGACTCATTTGAGTGTTCCCCTCCACGGAAATCTTTAGTAAAAGGCGAAAGATTTATACGTTTTGAAGGGAAACCAGAGTGACGAGACCATCGACGTCCAAACTACTCATAGTTTCGCTTGCAACCAAACCATAGCGCGATGTAATTTTGTACAGCGACATCTATCGGAATAATTCTACAATTAATATTTACATATTTTTTAAATATAATTTTCTGGTATACAGCTAATGTTTCCAAATACGATATTATCACATAATATATGCTATACATCCCTACTTAGTTTTATATGAAAATTGTTGCGAAATACTTCGGTATTCTATCATACATCAAATTTTGAACAAGCACTGATTTCATAGTACATGTGCATATGGTGCTTAATCTTTGTATTAAATATCAGGACGATTTTATTTATCTGTTAATTATAATAATCCATAATCTATAAATTGTAATGATTGCATTGTATTAAATTATGAACTTATTCATAAATATTCGTGTTGTTATTATACAAGGTATCGATTGAACAAACTTCTTTAGAGCGTGCTTCCCCACATAGTTCCCGCCCATGCCCGAGTCCCGCGCTAACCCCATACTCGTATGTGAGTGCAAACTCTTTGCGAGTTCTGCTACCCTGGTACACATGTGAGTGTTGAAACTCACATGACGCCACGAGTGACACGTGCGTGTGTAACGCCGGTACGCTCCGTGTCGTGTGTTGCATAACCACATGTGTGGTGTACACGTGTGAGTTTAGATATGTAGATGTAGTGGTACAAAACGTAAATAACTTATCAATGGACGAGCAAGTGTTTGTGAAACATGTGAAGATGAGAAAACAAAAATATTTCAAACGAATTCCCTAGAGTTTATTTCTAAAT
This sequence comes from Manduca sexta, assembly GCF_014839805.1. NCBI lineage: Eukaryota > Metazoa > Arthropoda > Insecta > Lepidoptera > Sphingidae > Manduca > Manduca sexta. Next base: position 1,533,044 of record NC_051122.1, on the reverse strand, counting down.
ACCCTACATACGTTTTAGTAGGGTTACATCATAAAAATGTAAACAAATTATTTTATTAGTTCTTTAAAAATAATATTTTTTATTTTGAAATTAAAATAAAAAATATGCGTAGCTTTTTAGTACATAACAATTGGAAAATGGTATCTAAAGATTAACGAATTTATTCATGCAGTGTTTACCGCCAGTCATCACGTACGAGGCACATGACCCCGATCTCCGCCCGACGCAGTCCGCGTGTGTGATCCACACGTGCCGTCGGCATTTATCGCCTCTACTTTATGCATTCCTAGTACATACATGTGTTTTGAACGTCACATGACGGCATCCATTTCGAATATGACAAACGTGTGACATAAGTGACAGTGTCATGGACAAACGTTTTGTTTTTGCACACTGAGAGGTCCAAGTCCCAATTTCCCATTCGAGTAATTATAAGTGTATTGATGTATTAAATTAGTTTTTTTTTAAAGGAAATTTGTTTTTAAGCCCATAAAAGAGGTTAACAGAAAAAAGAAAGAGATTTAGCTTATTTGGTGCATAATTTTAATACAATAAAAGATTTTTTGCTCTTTTAGCTTTTTCTATTATTTGTTTAGCTACTTATATCTATTTAGTAAATTATTTCTATTTTTTGTATAAATATTCTTATTTTACAAATAACATCTAATATTAACTGAAGCTGTAGTAATACAATAGAAAAAACAACAACATAAAATAATAATTATTTCATTTATCTTAGCATCAAATAATTTTATTGCGTTAATGAAGGTTTTATTAAAAAGGTAACTTTTATTCGCATTACTTTGTGCGCATTTCTTGCAAATAAATACAAAATAACTACAGAGGTATAGTACACAGATAAATATAACTTTAATTCGCATTACTTTGTTGGAATTTCTCGCAAATAAATGCACAATGACTACAGAGGTATTGTACAGATGTTTATTTTTATATCACAATCCGAAACCAGCTTACGTGTTATTTAATATTAGGGGTCCTTCAAGCCGGCATAATTCTGGTGTCCGTCAAAGAATGTTTTCAACTCTTATAATAATAATAATAATATCAGCCCTGTATTATATACTTGCCAACTGCTGAGCACGGGCCTCCTCTACTACTGAGAGGGATTAGGCCTTAGTCCACCACGCTGGCCTAGTGCGGATTGGTAGACTTCACACACCTTCGAAATTCCTATAGAGAACTTCTCAGATGTGCAGGTTTCCTCACGATGTTTTCCTTCATCGTTAAAGCGAACGATAAATTCACAAAGAATACACACATGATTTTTTTTAGAAAAGTCAGAGGTGTGTGCCCTTCGGATTTGAACCTGCGGACATTCGTCTCGGCACTCCGTTCCACATCCAACTAGGCTATCGCCGCGTTTTTGGCTATGTCTTGGCGGTTGATATTTTCCCCGGAATTCACTCTTTAATAACAGGTGCAGGGGGAACACGTGTCCTAGTCTGAATAATAAAATGGGTATCCACTATCAAGTGGTCTTATGTAATCCGCTACTTAATAATTCCAATAGAGTATTGAATGCATTGCCGGTGAGTTCGTATGGATTAGAGATATTGTGTTAGGTGTAGGTATTACAGCTTTCCTATATATTATTCCAATCTTATCTCATATACCATACAAAAACCAACACTATATTGTCCTTTTCGTTTGCATTCTCAATTCTGTGAGATAATTGCAATAGCTTAGTCGACGCACAGGGCCACATTGTAGGTTTTGGGCTAATAAATTTTTGGACCTTATGAGGAGTTTTATTAAACATCTTTTAACGTCAATAATTAATTGAGTATTTCAAACCAATGAATCCCTTAAAAAAAACCTGTGTATTAAAATTTGGGCGCTTAGGTCGGAGTTCGACCCAGATTAGGGACGGACGCCGCCCTAATATAATCCGCCCTGAGTCCTGTTGGACGTGGCTTAGGGCGCCGCCTACATCCTATTGTTTTGGACGTCTCTTACCAGGAATCGATGAAGGGATAGGAGTTCGTTTTGGACTAACGGTAATTACAGTACGTTTGTAGTGATTTGGCGTTTGCATAAAGATGACATGCAATTGTAATGAATGAACTTGAACTGTAAATGAGTACATCTATTTGTACCTTTAACATAATGATAACATTATTCGATATTTATTCAGATAATGGAATTATCTATAAATTCATTTTTAATTCCTATCAGATTGTAAAATGACCAGTAATCCATCGTGGATAAAACATTTATATTTTTAACTAAACTACCACCAACCAGATGAAGTCAAATCTTCATATTAATTTAAACATCCTTTTCCATTAATAAAATCTATGCTTTATAAGAGACCTGTAGAATAACTAGGGGCTACAAACTGGTCGCTCAATTAAAGTCACATTATAATATAGATTTTAAAAAATATTCAAAACGAATAAACAAAACTCGTCTCATCAGAAACACCTACGCACCATAATAGAATATAATGGTAAATATTATTAACAATGGCCAATGCATTACAGTTGTATTGTACAGATTTATCTCTCACCCTCCATAAATAGACTAGCGACGCTCCCTCACTGTGCCTTCTGTGTACACGTGCACACATGTGTCTTATATGACATGTATTCCTGGTAACAAAAAATAGCAAACGAAAGCGAAAAAGGAAAGAATCCAATCGTATTTGTCAAAATTTTCATGGAACTTGCTGTTAATAAAGTCTTTAAAACCAATATTGACTAAAATGCCTATAATTTAAGGTCTAAATAACACATTTATATACCGCGAATTATTATAAAAATGAATCTTAATATTAAAGTGGAACTTGAAATATCAGTTACAGGAAAGTTATAAAATAATATTTTGGGTTTTCAAAAGGCAATAATAAATAGTTGTAGTAAGATCGTGTATGAATTTCCTTATTTTAGCAATCGACTATTAAACAAATAACATTAGGTAGACTATGAAGAAATTAGATTTAAAACAATTTATGGCATTGTATTTTGTTTTTTTAGGGTTCTCTGCTTCAAAATGAACTTACTTTATGCAATTTGTCCGTCTGTCCGTCCGGCTATCTGACTCTGAAGGCCTTTTTTCTTAAGTACGCGTTGATTATATCAAGTTGTACTTTGTATCAAAAACTCGAGTCTGCAGTCTCAAATCAAACTTGTTAGTCGACGCGAAAACACGGTACATTTTATGTTCGACCGATTTTGTCACACTGAATCAAAATCTATAGGGTATTTTCCAATTTGGCAAGAAGCAATGTTTTACGGCACACGTAAAAGAAATTATCTAAAAACCGTATATATTTATGTATATGCTCTTTAATAACAAAAAAATACAGTCGAACTGAGAACCTTCTGTGTATTTTTGAAGTCGGTTAAAAAACCTAATTTACTATTACAAACTTATTACTTGCGTTACTGCAATAACCGTGTTTGGAGATCGAACAGAAAAGTTAAGTTTGTCGAGTTTGAACTTACATACACACTGCGGAACCGGTGCGCGATTCACGAGACGGACTGAGACGTTGGCCGTCCAAAAAGTCAGTCACAAATGTCCTCCTACATTTTATAATGATATAACTTTAAAAAAAATACTGAAGACAATTAGCGGATCTTTTGCGTTCCAGACTTCAATACAATGTGAGTTCATTCCGAGTAGATCGAAACGTCATTAAAAAAAATCTAGTAGGTAGATATTGTAACTGAGTTTTCGGACTACCTACACCTTAGTGCGCTCCGTGACTATGAAGACTGCAGTCTAGGAAACAGGATTTTAGTTTGACTTAATAGTAGGATGTAATTAAATCTAATAATGTTTAGTGATTAGTGTTCGGATACTGCAATATACCGAAGATATAGACGAAGCTGTGTTACTTGTGCAGACTTGTGGAACTCGGTACATTCGAACAACTTTTGGAATAATTACATTTACGATATAGTTTGATTGATATATTTATGATTTTTTTTTTTTTGTTTTAGATTCGCGGATTCCCCGACACATATGTTTTCTCTAAATATCAGCATGGCAAGCAGCGGCGGGCGCCCAGCCGCTACACAACGACTCTAGTCAACGATCGCAGGGTGAGTGGAATTCTCTCGCGTTTATGCCAGCCTGGTAGCAGCGTACTGAGAATACACGTGGCTGTTGCACTTAACTGACAAGTTAAATTTAACTGTGACACTGTTTGCACGAAAGTGGGTCGAGGTCTTTATTTATCCAACTTGTTGTAACTGGATTGTGGAGAATTAAATTTCCTCTAATACTACGTGTCATGTGTCCTGGATTTTTGTTTTGTCCCGGAAAAAATTTCAATGGTACTTTTACTTCGGGAAAGGTCGTCCCCAAGGCCCGGGCGATGCTGCAAGTAAAACTGAATCATTTATTTGATGTCTCAATAATATTTTTTTAATTTCGGTAGAATGTTTTTACTAACCGGAAATGTTGTGATTTCAGGTAAGATGGGCAGAACAGCTGTTCGCCAAATCTAGGGTAAAACGGTACATAACTCCAGAACCTGATCAACCTCTGCACAGAGTCAAAAGATTAGAGGTGAATGACACGAAGATAGAGAAGAGAGCGACTGAAATGGACGAAAAACGGTTATTCAATGACGAACTGTGGGGCAACCAGTGGTACTTGGTAGGTAGTCCAAAAGAAACTTGTATGATAAATAAACAAAGTTATATTACATACTTGTATTGAAATAAATAATATTATTTACAGCAAGATACACGTACTATTCACTATCTACCCCGATTGGATTTAAACGTGCTGCCCGTATATAAAATGGGTTACAATGGCAAAGGAGTTCGTGTCTCCGTACTCGATGACGGCATCGAGCATACGCACACCGACCTCCGCGATAACTACGTGAGTGTTATGATTCCCTGGTAATATTCAGTTGAATTGTTATATTCGACAAGGTTCGGCGTTTTTGACAGATGATGATGGATGATGATTGATCATGATGACACCGACACAGTACTCGATAGCAAAAACACATTAATCGCTCGATAGTAAAAAATAATCTAAGTGATAGAGACCATGTAATTTTTTATTTTCTTTATTTTTTAAGTGAAAATTTCATAACTTTAAATAACAATACTTACTTACTTATTGCTCATTATTTCAAATTATTTATTATAAGTATCAACGCAAAATTATATTCCATTTCAGTTATAAACTTAAACGCAACTCCAGTCATTCACATCATATATGTAAATAATATTGAAATATTTAAATGAGCGTTGAATACCGTACTAAATGGTTATATATTCCTGGTACTTTTTAGGTGTTTGGTTAGTATTTCCGATGTAAAACGTCGTAACCGGGTGTTTCGGTTGGCCGCCCCACTGATTTCTCAGGAATAAAAAAATATTAACTTGAGAATTTAAATCTTACTACTTATTTTTCATATTATAGGGGTAAAAATAATTTATATTTTAGTCAATCATCAATTTAATTGCTAACTGGTCTTACCAGTGTTATTAATAATTATTATAATCATAATATAATATTTTTCATATAACAAGCAAATTCGATTCGAATTGGTTGACGGACGTCGGTGCGAACACGACACTGCTTTCAGTTTATGCTATCCTAGTGAATTCGCGGCCGATATGACGCGGCCACTGCGCATAATCTAAGAGGCAGACAGGAATATCGCGTCACGTTGTTTATTTATTTATTTTTTTACATAGTTTTTATTAGTATTTTTCCTATCCACTAATGTTTCGGCAGGACCCTGAAATAAGTTGGGACAGCAATGATGGAGATTCAGATCCTACGCCCAGATACGAAGAGAAAATGAAAAATTCACATGGAACTCGATGTGCCGGTGAAGTAAGTTCATAGTTGTTACATATTATAATTTATTTCAGAGCCTCGAAACATGTAATCAATCGCCTTTCTTACCAAAATTCATTCATGTCGCAGATTGCGATGACTGCCAACAACTATAAATGCGGAGTGGGCGTGGCTTGGGGAGCCAAGGTGGGCGGAGTACGTATGCTCGACGGACGAATCACGGATATGATTGAAGGCGAAGCTATAGGTAAATTAACTCTTAGCATTTATGATGTCCTGGTGTATTCGGTCGCCATGTTGAGATCAAAATGTCGTAGGGTGTTGTTTGTTTAGTTTTTTTTTCTTGCAAATTTTCTGATCTGATTAATTCATGGGAGTTTATTTTGTACAGCTTTTATTTATAAATTATTTGTGTATTTAATGCTAAAATAAATGTATTATAAATAATATGTTGTTTATAGCTATGCGTTTATTCTTTGATTACAATTATTATTAATTATAATTAATTGCCCTTTCACTTGATAGCAATTATTTACCAGTAGTAGTTTCTTGTTTTAACTTGTTACATAATATACAAAATATAATAAGATATAATCTGGGGCTGAATGTTATTTTTGATATAGTACTTTAGAAATTATAAGTTGTAATAATAATTATTGTATCGCCCTCTAGTATGATGAACTCTCAACCCACGTAAGACAAATGTTTTAGCGACACAAATGAACTCGTTGACGGTTATGAATTCCTGGTAATATTAGTGAAAAATGACGTAACAGCATGTCCACTAACTACATTTGATGTTGTTGTTTGCCGTTTCCACCGCCGTAATCGTGAAAATGCATGCATATTTTATGTACATTTTATTCATAATATAATGTGCTCCCATAAATAAATAGTTTTATAATTTCGTGTGGAAGTATTAGCAATTGTCAAAAGTTATGATGACTATTTAAACCGGTTTAACAAAACTGGTAGGTAGTAGTAGTGTAAGGTTTTGATAATAAAGAAATCTTGAAATTATTCAATTCACCTAACATTTATTTGTGTGCCAGTGAATTAAGGTCGCCATTCGCGCACATTTGCACCTGTCAAAAATGTACTTTATTAAATGGAAATTAAGGTCGTCTTTAGCGAGGCTTTGATTATTGACGTTGACGTCGGACCGAAAGTCAAGATGCGCGAAACAAGTGGAACGCGGTCGCTTTGTACCAGGAAGCCATAAATAGATGTTGTTAATCTGAGTATTCGCGAATCGTATTCAAACCAAATGAATTGAAATAATAATAATATTATTCTCTCAATTTATCCATGCTATCCATTATTAATGCTAACTCTGTCTGTCAGTTTGTTAACGTTAACATGGCCTTAAAACATAAAACATTATTATTTTGAAAAAAAAGGGTACAGATTAAAGTTGATAAGAAAGTATAAAGGTAGGCTACCTTTGCTTTTTTTTTTGGAAAAGTTTATACAACATCACGAGACTTTTTTATTTCGCATAAGCATTTTCATGCCGGTGATGCAGTGAGCATTTCCCAATAAATAAATGCTTGCCGCAAGTCCTAACGTCTCTTGGTGATTTCGTGAATTTCATTTTTAGTGTTGTGATTTCGCCGACAAAAGTATTTCGAATATCAAAAGATTTTTTTTATTGCCTTGAAACAGCGCTTTAACAAACACAATTACTAGGACGACATTATAAAATATGAATAAGTATTAATAATAGAATAGCAGTTCTATATAATTATTTTGGTAGGTTCCATATGTAAAACAAAATTAATTTATTAAATATTTTGGAAAACTTAATAAATAATAAAAAATTGTTTAAATTAGCTAGGAAGAACCAGTATCATCCATTCCTATTATAATTGGAACAGAATATTAGAGCGGCATAAGTAGCAAGAAGTTAATTATTTTTGTGGTGCAGGATACGCTGTGGACAAGGTGGACATCTACAGCGCTTCATGGGGCCCTAATGACGACGGGCGCACTGTCGAAGGACCAGGCCGTTTGGCCATACGGGCGTTCAAACACGGCATTAAACACGTAGGCATTCTTTAAATTACACTAAAATATAAGTACTTGCTCGTAATTTATGAGTTATTGATTTCTTATAGTGGAATTTATAGTCACTTAACATAATTTAAATTTAAAAGGGTCAACACATACATACATATGAATAACAAAATGACGAGATTCATAATAATTAATTTGATTTAACAGGGACGCGGTGGAAAAGGCTCAATATATGTTTGGGCGAACGGAAACGGAGGCGGCTATAGCGACAACTGCAACTGTGATGGGTGAGAATTTATTATATGCACTAATAGTCTATGTATACATTCTTATATAATTTGATCTAATTTATACGATGGCCACACGGCTTTACGCCAAACCACTCTATTGTTCCGTATCCGTACTGTATAGGCATGTCTTAATTAACTTGAGCGTTAATTCCATATTATTTTTTTAACGATTTATACAGGTACTCGTCAAGTATCTACACAATTTCGATAGGCAGTGCCTCCCAGCACGGTCTGTTTCCTTGGTACGGAGAAATCTGTTCGTCAACGCTTGCCACGGCTTACTCATCTGGCGCTTACAAAGATCAAAAAATTGTAAGTACTTCTTGAGCAAAACGTATGATTATACGTATGAATATAATGTATACCAAGTAACAGAGTATACTTATAATATATATTACATAAGAATATTATAATATCGAGACTTGAGTGTGTAATTACTTCCAGGCAACCACAGACACGAGTGACAAATGTACGCTAAACCACACAGGCACATCTGCAGCCGCGCCCCTCGCAGCTGGCATCATCGCTCTCGCTCTACAAGCGAAGTTAGTAAGCGGATACTTCTTGCATGTCATGTATTCCTGATAAATGATTCAGCGTTGTCTGGTTGTGTCAGTGCTAATTTTAAAAATATTTTTTCTCTTTCGCAGCCCAAATCTAACATGGCGTGATGTTCAGCATTTGATTGTTTGGACGTCGGAATATGCGCCACTATCAGCTAATCCAGGATGGCAGTCCAACGGGTATATTAGTTATATTACTAACTTATTCTCGTAATATTATTGTTATGTTTTATTTTTTTAATTTTATTCTTAATCTAAATAACTTTAATTACAGAGTCGGGTTACGTTTCGATATACGGTTTGGTTTTGGTCTCATGAATGCAGGCGGCCTCGTTACAGCAGCATTGAACTGGACGACCGTGCCCGAGAAATCGATTTGTCGTATGACAACTTCGCCGTGAGTATGTTCTCCTAGTATTACAATCGCCAGATTGCGAAGTGCGATGAAACCGTACCACAAAGCGCTCGCTAGTCGCAAAAGTACGCCGCAGATATAAACTTCTTTTCATTTATGTTGTCCTAGTAAAATATTCGTTAAGTTTCGACTGATGGAATGTCGCGACCCCCCTGAATACTATCGAAAGCTAAACACCAGTTTAATGAGAGATATCTTTTAGACATACGATGTGCGTAATGTGGTGTCATCATTAATTGGTGTATTAGTCGAATGTAGAGCGAGAAATTTTAGGCATCATGAAATCACCTTGCCACGACGCGACGCAGTGGCGAACGAAGCACGCCTTGCGATACGTTACCTAACACATATCTTTTAGGTTTATGCAGCCCTAATAGATTATTCCGTGTGGTCGGTATCTTTCGACCACAATGCGTCGTGATCGACTATGGATGGATGGATTGGGTTCTTTCGATATACAAACTGGTTTTGGTAGCAGGTTGTTATTATGATAATATTATGGTTCGAATAGAAAGAGAAGAAATATAATTTACCTGTAGATTATACTATCTAGTATCAGCGATGTGAAGGCGTTTTAGAAAGGTTGTCTTTATAATAATTTACTATATATATTATAGATATTATGTAGGTACTAGGTACACAGTAAGGTGGTAGGTACGCCCTATTTATACTTGATTTGACATGTTTTAGTGTTCGTTAACGCAATAAAATATCTTTTTATACACAGAATTGATGGCGAGGGCCGCATATCGTCCAAAGAAAGCGTCACTGTGTTAATAAAATTAGAAGAGTGTGTTGTGAATTACGCTGAACACATTGAACTCGTTACTAACATCGAATACAGCCGACGCGGAGCTCTGCAAATTTACCTGACGTCACCTCAAGGTTATTATTTAATCTTTGTAGTTTTATGTTCTCCTTGTACATGATCGCGAGATGTTCTGATTGATGATGCCTCTAAACAAATAAAAAATTTGCACGCATGACGTGCCCCCGTCCTTGGGCCACAACAAAATAAAGGAGAAGTGATCGATAATTTGGCTAATGTAGTAAATTAGCAATAATTTGGATAATTCATTCTTTAACCAACTAAAGTTTACTTGTTTTATTATGTTATTATAGTAATAATGATTATGATTTGGATATATTCGATAGTCAAATTATTCTTCGTCAACATTCGGAGCTTCATTTTACTCCCGGTATCAAAAAACGAAGAAGAGATTTAGTATGTCAATCAGACACCTGTAGAACCGCTGCATCCAGTCAACATTTTTATTTTATTGGACCCCGATTATATAACAAAGCAAACAAGTTTCTTAACTTATATTCCCTTACTTTACGTGAATGTAAATCTGTAACAACAAAATGGCTGTTAACCCTTTCATATGAGGATACAGAATCATTCATAAAAATAGGAAAATAATAGGACACATAAACATGCATACATACACACACACACACACGCACACACAGACAAACTCACACACACACACACACACACACACACACACTAACACACACACAACCACACACACACACACAAATTTTTTGTTTGTTTTGATTTAAGTACCTTTTGAAAGTTATCTTTACATTGTGGAATACAACTATAGACTTTACGGAGGTGGGCGTTAATATCTGCGACACAGTTACCCAACTAATGCAGATATTTTCGAACATTGTATTTTTAAAAAAACTGTATTATTTATTCCAAATAAAGATTTCTTATTATTATTTCTTATTAGTCACTGACTGGACTGCAGGGGTACGGCACAGGTCCAACCCATAGTAAATCTTCTTTATTTTATAATACCCTAGTACATTGGACGAAAAATACTTTTAGTTTTCGATTGTGAAACGCAACGAACGGAAACGAAACAACCAACCGTCGGTAAGCAACCGCATGCTTACAATGACTAAAAAAACAAGAAAGTAGGTAGTTTTGTATATTTATAGGTTCTTCGTTTATTTTACTTTTTTATTATTTTATAAACATTTGAATTTTGACGAAAGGCTTTTTCGAGATTATTTAGTTAGTAGTACTTTTTTTTAATGAAATTTAAATGTTTTATTTACCTAGGTATAAGGCATTAATATCTGTTGATAATTATAATATTTATAATTTTCGAACCAGGTACAAGGGTACAACTGCTGAGTCCTCGGGTGTTGGACATATCGAAATCTGGTTTTGTGAACTGGCCTCTCATGTCCGTTGCAACCTGGGGAGAAAATCCAAATGGTCTTTGGGAAGTGACGATTGAAGACAAGGTAAGAATCTATGTATTATTTTAATAATTAAGTTGATAATTGTGTAATATCTGCTGGCGGGTACTTACTTTTGTAAGCTATGTGCAGTTTCTGTGAACAAATTGTTCAACTGTTTTTAAAAGGATGTTCAAGAACATCCGTCCCCTTTCAAATATAATATTAAGTAGTATGAAACATTCTATGTAAAATTACATCCGTGTGTACTGGGAACGTGCCAGCTTTCGTAAATCGATCTATACTTATGTAATATTTTAATTTATTGTGGAAAACTCACTTCTTTACTCATACATAATACACGGCTACAACAACTTTGTTGGTCTATACTTTGTAAAATAGAATCGATACTTATTACATTTAATCGATTACAAACATCTTTCGAGTTATTAATAATTAATAGTACTTACCTAACTTTCTAATATTTTAAAGAAATCATCCAGCAGTGATGACATTTTTATTCCTTTAATTAAAGTTTGTTTTTAAGGTTGTACAAATAAATATCTTTTTTGTTGAAAATATATTTTCCAATTCGATTTATTTTGTTTGCTAAATCGATAACTTATAATCAGTGGAAAGGATTTAGGATTATTATTGCAGTTGCCACAAAAAAGTAGATATTTTTTTCGTGTTATAATCGTCTTTTCTATGAAAAGTATCTGAGTCCACAGCTACAGGGCTCATCTTAAATTTTACCAAGTATAGAAGTTCTAACTTCCAACTACAAAATAAGCTAATGAGAGAATGACAGAAATTTTAGCCGTGGGGACCTCTTTTATTTATCCCACCTTTTTTAAAAATGTTATTTTTTCTATCTAACCAGACTGGCGAAAACAACTTTGGTGAAATCGGATCGTTTACGCTGGTAATACACGGGACGCATAAAATGCCGGAGCATATGAGACAGCAAAGGGTCTACAACTATAGCTATAATTACCGGGAGGTGTTCGACTACTTTGACAGTATGATGGGCAAGGTCGCGGCCAACTCGGTCGCCGACATTGTAGCCCCTATACCAGAGTCGCATAACTACGGGGAAGTAGATGTCAACGAGATTGATCCGGCAGTGCTGGCGCAAGTCGAAAAGGAATTACAAAGAATTCATCACAGGAAAACATACACTACGACTTTAACATCGTAAATTAATACTTAGTATTAAGAAAATATGCGCTTGCAATGATCTCTTTATTCGTAGATTATTTATTATTGTACAAAGTTGTTAAGAAAATATTGGTGTAATCTATGCTACATATCAATATAAATACAGAAATAAGCGTTGGAAATATTATTAATAATTCCTTTTGGCAAAAAATTTTACGTTGCACAATTAGGCATGCCCGTAGAGTAACAAGGACAACAAATACATGCAACAGGTGTTTTCGATCAATGTTCCGAAACTTACTAGGCCGTTGCGCAATGTTCCACCATTGGTGCCTTTGTAAAATTGCTCCGCCTATATTATGTTACCACTTCTTCTTAATTCCATAGACATGATTTCTACTCTTTCTTTCTCCCTCTAACAATTCCAATAGCGTTACAAGCTCGTCAAGCTTTCTACGATTTATGTGACCTTAGTATTCGCGCAGACATGATTGGACTCTACGTTCCTTATTTCGTTCGCAAAAGTGGTGTTGCGAGAGCTGCGTGCGGCATATTATGAAAATAATTAACGTCGGGTAAAGCAAAATCGGGAGGGAAAAATGACACCAGATGGCGCAAATTCTTGCATGATCTATCTATGTATATCTTAGTAATGAGTAAAAAAAAACAATATTGTAAAAATTTAGGAGGATAATTTACCTCTTATAAAATAAATAATACATAAAAGAATTTTAAACGTGTTCAACTATACTGCTTCCAGCTTATGCACTCCTGGTATTTAGCGAGTTAAGTTTCGATTTTATTCCCTTTCTAGAGCGTCGTCGTCGGGCAGGGACCGGTAACAGCGGCCTACTCTTGACACTCGATTTCATTTGAAATTTAGGATTGAGCTCAAAACACGATAATTGGTACTTTTGAACACGACACTAGCGCACGATTCTAGTGGAATTTAAATGAAATAGACTCAGAGAAATAGAGTCCACGATCTCGACGACATTTTGGCACTCTTCACTACATTTTGACAGCGACGTATCGAGTTTGACATTGTATTTAAAATCGAATCGACACAGTTTTACAGTTAACTTTTTGGGTGTTCGAGTGACTTATTGTGAATTTATAAACTACGATAACGGCACGACTTCCGCTTTTATAATGGTATTTTGGATGAATGCAATAATATTGATAAAAGGCAGAGATGCAATTTAAGAAGAATAGCGCGATATGCCCATAATGCTTTCGCGATTAACGACACTGCATTTAAGAATAATTACCGGTTGAGTAAAGAACTATATGAGTAGCTGCAGTGTTTATTACCAAAGTCTATCCGTCGCAGTGACATAACTACACGATATTATAAGGTATCTATCGATTTATCATTAGCATAATATCAGTATATATAAGGTCCGCCTCTCGCACCGAATTTGAAATTGAGGATTTTGACATTTATGAATTTTACTTATTACGCACTGTTTAACTAACTCCGAAAACGCAGGATGGATGGAGGAAATTGATCGAGGAATATCAAACGATTTCATGATAATAATATGATTTGGTGGCATAGTCATTTTTCTATATCTGAGCAGTAGGTAATTCATAACTCGATTTAATTCGATTTAGCGCCATCTATTGGACACTTGATATAAACTCATTGTAATACTGATAAAGATGGCGCTGTTTGTTTTGCAAGTTACGATAATAGAATAGGTAACTTGGAGGTAATGAAAAACGAACAGCATGTTGGTAGGTATTTATTTTCAGTGGGTATTTTGTTCCTTTTCTCGTTCAATACCTTTATTTACATATAAATAATAATGTATCTATCTACAACACCACAAACACTCATAAATATAAAAGTTTATTTAACATAAAAACCCAGGTCCCTCAACTCTTGTACTAAAAAGTCATCTCTGTATTTGTACACTTTAGCTAACCATTCCTCAGTGGTCACCACATGCCTACATCTTCCACCGTATTCCGGTGGCAAATACTCAGGGTCTATATATTTGTGAAGAGAGGCCATGTCGGAGCCATGGAAATGAAGACGACTCCATACGGCAGCGGGCATAAATTGCTTGAATAGGTAGAAGATTGAGTTTAAAATCCAACTGTATCTTATGATGTGAAGCCCATGCATTGGTAAAGGAAACGAAACCTGTACAAAATGAAAAAAAACAATAAGTAAGAAGTATAAATACCTCATAATTCTTAAAATAGAAAATTCTATTCCTGTTAACGCCATCTCTACTTTATGGCACAAACTAAATTTGTCAGGTAAACACTGTTCAAATAATTCCAATATTATATCAATAGATGGCGTTGTATATAAAGTAAGTTTAATCAAAAGGCTTTCTCGTACCCCCATAAGACTGACTATCTGATAGGCGATTGTCGGCGTTAAATGCCTCACGTGTCGTAAGCTCAGCCCTTCCAGGTCTACTATGATGGTGACGCCCAGAATTTGCAGTTTGGGCTGCATAACCGCGATCTCATCCATAATGAGCGCGCAACGGACCACGTCGTCTATTGGCACCGCGTCAGGGTCCCAACGACCTGTAAAATAAAATATATTTTAGATAAGACCGACTATACCTAGATAATTCTGCAGTAATTAAACAAAGATCTCCCGTGTCAATATACCAGTCTGTTTTGGTAGACATAATTTAAAGGGCAAGACATTAAGTTTGGAGTTATTACCTTATTCTCTATTACAGTGTAATCTTCAGACACGGCTAGGTTACGTTATCTTGATGAAATTACCGGGAATGGTATTCTGTATGCCAATTACTATTACCTTAAACGTGCCGCGGTGCGTTACAAAATAAAGAACGGGATAAGGAATAAGGGCCCAGTATTGTATACTAGAAACTAACAAAACATGTCTAAAATCTCAGAATGATGAGTATAGGGTAATGTCATAATTTCTAAAGCTTTAGATGGTTTTATTACTATTTATAAATAAGTGAACTGTTCAAGCGAGCAAAGAACTTGTTTGATGTTTTTTGAATGTAAAATGTGCATGAGAACAATCAAATACTTTTTATATCACCTACAAGACTGCAGCTAATAAGGAAAGCTCACTTGCAGATCAAAGGCAGTTACAAACAAGTGACATAGCGTGGTGTAGAATTGTAACCTCTGTAATATCTTACCAAACCTCATTAATATTATTCGCCCATTGTCCGGACTCTCTGGCAACGTGCCTCCGTATACATCCTTGACTTTCTGCAGCCCGAATGCATCACAGTTGTATAAATAGGCGTTTTTGTGACGAAACTCTTCGTAACGTACCATCTGAAATGAGAATTTTAGTAATAAGCGAGAGGCTGAATCTATCAGAAATCTAGCAGGAACCCAAAGGAACCCACCAGTGGATACCAGAATTGAGTACCTAACTATTAAAATGGTTATGTCAACGAAAAAACAATTATAGGGGGTAGATTTATAGACTACATTTTTAAACTTTTCTCTATTAAATTTTCTTTAGTACTTGAGAATTAAAATCGATAATCAAATGATTAATCAATTACTAAATAATGATATTATCGATAAAATAGATTTATACTTTCCTAAATTCATACTCTCAAAGTCTTAACAAATAACTATGTTTTCATATATTTTTTTTTGTATTATATTTGAGCCTCAGAACAATGACAATTTGAGCGTGGTAATTTCCTTTCAAACGGCAGTTTGGCAATTCTATAACTATTTATAGTATAGTAAGTCGCAGTAAATATGATCGCATTAGATTTGAAAAGGTATTTATGTTTACGTGTCAAGGTGTTCGCCCGGTGACTGGCTGCCATAATAAATCTTCGCGTTTCCCAACTTGAAACTTCGGAATAATAATAGATACAAGTACAGAAGGAAATATTTCGATGGCATATGTTCAAAAGATAGCATTTGGTACTTTCTTCAAAACAATTAAAGCCGTACATGAGCATACTATATCGAAGTATTCATTAATTGTGGTTAATATTATGATGCAGCGTCCACTTTCTACCCCTTATACTTTTTTCTCCTTTATACGTTTGTACCTGTGCATGTCTGTGATAAATAAATTACTTTTCTTTCTTCTGATTTACTCTACAATAGCTTCAAACTTGTTACCATTTTAATACTAAGAAAGGATATTATTGTTCTTACATTTTCGTAAGTCAAGCTTGAAGCTCATTTGACAATGGATCGGGTATCCTATTGACTATAGAATATAATTCTTAATTTGTAAACATCTATTTTATAGAACAATACTAAGGATCCGTGACACAGTGCGCAAATCTATGATATCCATCAGTTAATGTATAATACAGTTAATGCACAATATAATAATTCTTCCGTTTAACATTCATTTAGGGCCTTGGATTTTGTATTTAGTCGTCTTAGAAATTATTTGACGAGTAGCCTCTACTTAGACTTAATGAACAGACGTTAAGGCTATAAATAACCTAAAATCTAATTACCAATTTATGCGCCAAAGCCGGTATGAACCTGCGACACCGCAGAAACCTGAGACAATACGCGTCGTCGAGCCGCCGCGGGCAGCACTCGCCTTTCTCTGCGAACAATAACCATTGTTATCGTAATTAAATCTTAGTTGCAATATACCAGGATTGCATAACATAACTTAGGCAGAAACGTGTCATAAGGTGGTATTTCGATTTGTTCGCAACCCTACCAACTTGAATCTTTCGAAATAATTCGTAGGGCAACGCATTTACGGGATTTAAAGCAACTGTGTTAATCGAAGACATGATCTATCTGTGTACTAAATTTTATCAAAATCAGTCTATCGGTTAATGCCTAATCGACCAAAATCATCCCACTTTTTTCCGAATCTTCATTATTTATAATATTAATTGAATTTGTAATATGATCTATAAATTAAATACACGAAGACAAAATGTTGTACCTCTTAGTCACACTGCGCACACAGAAGAGTGTGAGATTTGACATAAGGGAGTGCAGAAAAAATAAAATTAATGTATAATATCGACAGTTGACATTTTTTTTTTTGGAAAAATTTTAACTATATTAAAGAAACATAGAAAAACATGCTGATTTTAAATATGTATGAAACCGTATCCAATAAAATGTCGTAATATGTGTTACAAATATACTAGACGATACTAGCCTTATAAATATCTAACTAACCCAGTGCTAACCTTAGGGGATGAAGTGACCTGTTCATGATATAAATAAGAAACGCTCTAGCTATACTGTTGATCTAAAGGATGTCTAAGGTTAAACGCTTCAACTTGTAGGTCATGGTTGTGATATCGGGTCAATTGCATGACCTCCTTGAAACTATGATTCCTTAGTACAGCAGGGTATCTAATAGGAAATATAGCTTACATCACGATTGAATTAATTAAATTACTCTTGATAAATGATTTGTCTATATGTGTTATTGGTCAACTATTCGCCACAACTTATTTTAATGTGGGGTCAGCTCCACGTTCATTTTTAGGCATGTTCGATTAGCCTGATCCTACGCGTGATCTAATGTCGGGGAAATTTATTCAATCAACATAAAGTAGGGTTCGATATGGGAATCAAACTGCAAGTTTCTAGTCCCTAAGTGTTAACGCTACTATTAGAGTAGGAAGACTTCTTGTTCTAAATTATACTGAAAGATAATATTTATTTGCAAGTAATAAATAATAATTGAATCGTTCATTGAAAGATATCTTCATTCTATTTACAAATATTACTAGTAATATTAGGGATAATTGTAAAAAATCTTAATATTGTTACACTTCCATTACAATTTCAAAATACCCTGTATTTACACGTTTTATCTTTCAATGCACGTGACCGCTATATATTGACCACAATACACGAGGATACAAGGTCTGCATACATTATTGTAGAATTTCCAAATTCAATGTGTTTGTTTTGGGTATCATGGTCGGCGGCTTAACATAAAATAGAATAAGTTATAGTTAAAATAAACATCGATGTGGTCGGTCAGCGAATACGAGCGAGCAGTTTCGTATTTCTGTAGTATTCAGCGAGGTTTATATCAGGAAGAAAACTTGCAAACTATCACGGCAGGTTGACTTTTGTAAAGATATTTGCATGATTTGCGGTGAATTCAATTTGTATAGAATGATTGAAGTACAAAATCAGTGAATAAATCTATAACTCAATCTATCGCGCGCCATCTATTCAACAATCAGATTAAAAATTCAATTAAATAATCGAATTTTCCACGGGACCATATTAATGAGATAAAAAGTAATTTAACTAAAAGGTAATCCAGACCATGGTTTATCATTGTGCTAAATTTCCCCCAAATACGTTCAGCGGTTGCTGCGTTTACTTCTGATAAACATACAAATATTTTAATATTAGTATAAGTATTTCGGTAGGCAACGGCCTGGCTGTGCCTTTGGCATTGTAAAACCCGTGGGCGCTGGAGGCTGCTACCGACAGGCGAATCGCTCGCTCGATTGTCTTTTAAGGCAATAAAAAAAAATATAGTAAGAATGCCACTAGTAAACGTATCTCATAGTTCTTACGCAATATATGCTACATAAAATGTCTAGTCGAAACTAATTTGACAAAAAATTACGACTAAGCAACAACTTCAACAAAAACTAATTTGACGAAAAAAATTGATACTCAGCTTGCTCCGCGCTGTGTTAACCAATAGGCACGCCATAATTTCGAAACTAATTTGACAAAAAGATTTGTCACTCGGCTTGCTCCGCGGTCTATGAACCATGACGCACTCCATATCTTCCAACTCTTCAATAATATGAACGCGAATTGATTTCCGTACTTACCGCGTATCATCCTTCTCAGTTCGTCAATCGCTTTACCTCTTGTTTCAAAGTTCTCATTGCAGTTTTTTTTCGCAAATTCTTCGAACTCTGGATCTTCGTATCTACTGATTTCAGCTTGAAACGCAATGTCAATGAAAGGCATATTTATATCTTTCTGAAACAAAAGAATTAAAGGTTTAAAAGTCTGTAATTTGTTCAAACTGATGCTTTGGACAATAATGAAACCTTGTATAAAAAGTGTTTCGACACACTTTTATACATTAGACCGGCAAACAAGAACTGTCATTATGTGTGTACCATCATCACGCATAACTCCATACGACGATATGCACGTACTGATAGTCTTAACTCTAAAGGGATGGTTGTCTGAGATTCGTTAATCTCACTCGCCATACAAAACAGACTAACATCACTCCTTTATCCCCAAAGCGCTAGATCGAGGTGAACCAAGGCACCCACTTTTCACCATCTGTGTTCCGTCTTAAGTAATAGAATACAGAGTCTGTAGCTATATCTGATTCTAGATGCTTGGCCGACACGGAACAGAAAAACCCAATATCGCTTTATACTTATATAGTATCACGGGCCTGAATGCTCATGCAATACAACTTTTGTTCTTGCTTTTAATGACGAGACGAGCTTGCCGTTAGCCGGATAGTAAGCGATACGACCGCCCATAATCAGTAGAAAAATCATCCAAAAATTTGAATTACAAAGTATTGTTTGGTATTAAACAGCGCTTGCCATCCTGAGACATGAGATGTTAAGTCTTATTATGTCCAGTAGTCATACTGGTTACGACGTAAGTATCAGAATGAACCCTTCATGCATGCTTTGTTTATAACTTTACGTTTTTAATTAAAGATCGTATTCAAGTAAGTTTCACATTCAAGGGGAAGTATGTAAACTGTAAATAATTGGTAAACAGTCTATTTTTAACTCTCACCATTCATTTACTTATAGTATCTATTTGCTTTCTTTTTCTTGTATTTTGTTTTTCTAATACAATCTGTGAATCACTATCCACTAGGTGAAGGTACCAGTATGAAAACCAGCCCAAGAACTGGAACCTTTCGGCAGTATTATAGGATGCACGTTGACCGCATTCTTTATGTATTTCTTATTTTGTACTTTGTTATAAATGTTTGTGTGCGGCACAGGATATACAAATAATATCTTTCTTTCTAAATAATGGCTACTAATAGACATAAATAGGTAGATATTTGTTTGCATTTGGTACTAACCTTCGTTATACATAGTTAAATTGTTTTGCAAAGTTCTCGCCCTTCTCTTTTATAGCTGCACCAAACTATTTGTCAGCATTGAGTTCGAGTCATCGAAGAGGTAAATTCTACATTGAATTAGTTTCTCTTTCTGATATTACACTTATTGCTTCTACCTGTTCTGCTCTATCTCCAACTAGTTTTAGCCTTCTGCTCCGTCCGCGTGAAAAAGGTTTTTCGGGATAAATAATTTCTACGGATAAAAAATAGCCTATACCATTTAGACGTAATATAACTTCCTATTAGTGAAATAATCAAAATCGATATAGTAGTTTTTCAGATTAGTGCGTTCAAACAAACAAACTTTTATAAACGTTAACTTACTCGAAACGAATGGGTAAATACTACTAATTATTAGGGGTACCAATATTATCTTAGTGCAACAAGATACCCCGGGGCCGTCCCATATGCGTTGAAGAAGGCCACCGCGGGTTTTGGTTGGAATGCCGGTCTGGGGTATACAGGGGCTAGGGACTCGGTCCAATGCTCGATCGGATGATGCTATACTCCCGAGTGCCGACATTGGATCATAAGACCGATGAAACCAACATAACCGTTCCACTCACCCTCAAGTGATGTAGCGATAATACGTTTATTGCCCGCGAAAAAAAAGGGGTACTAATATCAAATTAACCAAACTTAAATTTGTCCAAGTTTTGTTACACAAGTTGTTATCCAATTGTGGCTTTCACTCAATATCATGTTTTCTATGAAATCTATTACGGCGCGACGGGAGGCTATTATCTATTATTTCGTACCATTTTGGAAACAGTAAAGTTGGTTGGTGGTTTAGAGAGCGTGAGCATTTAAATATATTATTTAAACTGTTTTGGTTTTGGCTTTTGAATCTATTTGGTTCGTAACGCATCTATAATTTTCTAAACATACTTGAGTTTATTGAATATAATAGGCAGTAACTTATCACCAGGTGTTTGCAGCTTGTTTGATCCTACAAAAATATGTAATACATTATCTCCAAACGTATATATTATAGCTTAGAGCCTTCTCCCCTTTGCTTTTTTTTTTGTTCTTTATATTCTCCTTTTTTTTGGAAATTGCAATGCGTCTTCCCTGCATTTTATAAGACGACATATTTTTAAACTAAACGAAAGCTATTGAAATACCTTTGCTAAGATTTGAAACATTCATACTTTCTTTTTGCTATTTTTAGTACTGCAACTCTACAAGTTCTATTTCGTTTAAAACAAGAGGTTATATAACTGCCTTTATTAGATCATCGTCGTGATAAGCCGGAAGATTGTCTGGCTAGATTGCATATTTTATTATAAATATACACCTGCCATCTTATGAAATCCTAGTATCTCCTAATGGTCATTAGTATGAGTTCCTTATTGCAATGGAGCTTGGGAAAGTTGCTTCATTAATTTTAGGGTCATTTTATCAGTGGATCAATGGGAGATGTATTACCAATCGCAATTCCTACTAGCTTCTCTTTTGTAATTTATGTAAAATTTATTATCATCAGAATGATTTCAAAACCGCACTTATGCATATTATTACTACCTATAAGTTGTGTAGTGTTCTCTTTCGGAAAATTTAATTCTTCGCTGCTGGTAACTACGTACGTATGCACTGGGTGATCTGGAATGATCCATGGTAGGTTCACGAGGTGTGTGGTCACTCCCTAGCCAGGTATAAAATATATCCAGTACCTTTTCCCACAGTAACATAGAGAATACGCAGTTAAATAAAATATAATAACATATTTTGTTAATACGAAATACCAGGTTGGTATTAACAATACTACCATACTATAGCAAATAAAAACTAGTCATTGGACACACACGGACGCAATCGCAACCTTCGGAAAAAAACATTGCGTCTCCCTTCACCATAATTACGAAAGGATATAGACCTAATGAAATGGGCAAGTCTGCAAAAGTATTTGTTTCTAAAAATTATTTTCGTACTTTATTACAAAAGTGTTGTTAGTAGACTATTTAAGAATAGGCACTAGAAATATATAAATGATTTGTCGGTAGTCGTGTGAGCAGCAACGAAAAATAAAAACCAAATAAAAATGTATCCTTTTCAATCATTGATAATGTCTTCGGTTTAAATTTTAATGAACAGATCTGAACAATAATTTTACATATTAATAAAGAATTGTCTTTGTTTATTCTATTCCGTGCTTTAAATATGGTATACGTAATCAGTTTACCAGATAACACACACAATCACAACCTTTATACCAGAAAGGGGTAACCAGAGGCGCCACTGGGGCACCGACTTTCCACCGAGTGTATTCCGTCCCATGATGTAATAGAGGACGAGCTTATCGTCATATTGGTCATACATTTTTAGATTCCAGGCTAAGTAGAAAAACACAAAATCACTGCCCGACCCAAGAATCGTATCAGAGACTCCAGCGGTGCAGTCGTATCGTAATACAACTACGCCACTGAGGCAGTTTGAAATCAAATCATTCCCAAAATCGTTTTCTAAATCTTAGTGCACACATATTTCTGTCTTTATCTACTGTAAATAAAGTCTTTTTTAATTCATTCATCACGATGCGCTATGACGTAATCACTAAACGAGAGACACTTATGGGAATTGATCAGCACACCTCGTTATATCGAGTGTAGTATCGTAATTGGCGTGAATCTGATTAGTTTGATTGGACGCTGGTGACGCAACAACATAGATTGTGTTTACTTATATATACATCTGTATAGTTCACTTATTTTGTCTAGAAGTAAGGTCAACGGCATCTATATGGTCTCATAGCAACGTAGGTTATAGACTGACAGGTCTTGGGATGGATTTCTAGGTCAAACATTATGGATATATCTGACATTATTGAACTATGATTGTTTATATAAAGTTTGGTTTTAGAAAGAAGGTGGTAAGTTTCTCATATGTGAGAGTCCGTCTGGGTAGGTACCAGTGCAATGTCTATTTCTGCCGCCAAGCAGTGTGTAGTCACTGTTGTGTTCCGGTTTGAATGACATTGTAGCTTGTGTAATTACTGGACATAATAAGACTTAATATCATACGTCTCAGGATAGCGAGTGAAATACCAGACAATACTTTGTAATTCAAGGTATTGAATGGTGTTTCTACTGTTTATGGGCGGCCGTATCGCTTACCATCAGGCGAACGGCAAGCTCGTCTCGTCATTCAAAGCGATAAAAAAGTAGTTTCTATAACGCGTTGAAATCTTAGAGGAATGTATATCAGAGATTGTGTGAAAAAACACTCGTGAACTGGGCCCATAACTGGTAAGTGGTCTCAGAATCTCCCATGTTAAGGTTATTAGCCTCGCCGGTGATTATTTCTTACGCTAACATTTCAATTACGCTTTGGAATTAACACTAGATAAAGTTAATGAGTCGATACATAATTAGTATATGTAGGGTAGGAATCTTAGGTCTATTATTGTTATTATTAACTTAATTAGTGTAATTAGTTTATCCGTTCTAATTGAAATAAATAAATACTCTGTAAACCTTTAGTGTAAATTATGTCCGATGTGATATTTTATGATGTGGTTGCCTGGAACTAGGTAGTTTGATTTGAGTGTTTGCTTTGTTTTGTTTTTAATGTGTTAACTACTGGCGATCCAATAAGAATAAATTAATTATAAATGAGACGTAAATAATTTTTACAACTAATAACAGTCATTAATGGTAGACTGGATTCATTGTGATAGGTCTGATATCATTGTGAAATCAAAATGTATATGTTTCTTTAACTGGTGACAATTTTTATCCTGACACGGCAAATTGACCCCACTGTCTCTCCAATACAATGTCGACTGACGAGAGATGATTACCCTTTGACAGTCGACACAATTATGCCGGCCTATTGGAAACAAGAATTGAACAGATCTACACAGACTGATCCCGGAACACCTTGTGCACGGTGGTCGCTATCGGGGCGGATATAAAATATACCCTACCACCAACAAAATATTAGACAAGATGGTAGTTTCTATTACACGCAATAACACAATTTCTGGTGTGTACAATTCTGTGACAAAGGTTTTGAAATATAATCAAAACTTGCAATCGAAGTAATAAAGATGGATTGTTTGCTTATTGCATATTAAAGATTCGTTCCGATGCCGTGTATGAAGTAAAAACTTGTACACTACTTTTTGTACACTTGTTTTATTACACGGCATTTAATGTCAAGGGCGTATCTTCGCCTATAGAACACACAAGCAAGAGGAAGAACTTTTTTTATGTCTAAAAGACGAACCTTCCTCACGTTAATTCTGCCTTTCTGAATAAATTAATTTATCTTCCGCATTTTTAATATAATATGCATAAATACGCCGATTACTTAATTTCATTACAAAATTTACTACAAATAATATAAACATAATTAATTGTGTGTAGATATGTTACCTTTCTGGAACTTGTTGGTAAACAGATGTTGTCTGTTCAAGCGTGTCATCTATTTTTATAATTATTATATTTTTATAGCTGGCATCGACCGTGTTTAATTTGGCGTTGTGTGCCTATGATTGTAATTGTTTTCACTTTGTTGGTACAATTAATAAATGAGATGAATGCGAAAGAATATTATACAGGATCATTTTGATATTCATTTATTACATGAAACCACATACTCGTCTTCACCTTTCTTGACATTACAAAAATCATCCATTAATAACGAATATTTTCATAAAATGTCGTGGTTTTAGTTTTCTGATTATTTTATGATTTTGTAGTTTAATGCGAATATGTCGTGTGGGTGAGTGTATTCCTGAAAGTATAATGTTGCCGCTGCGACGGATTCTCTTAGAGCAGTAGTAGTGGCATAAGGACTCGTAAAATTTAAAATACTTTTTATTAATATTTATTTGCTTCGAAATTTACACTTTTTTATTTTACATCTACGGCTCAAGTAACTATTTGTAAAGTGTTTTTTCCAAGGAGATAAGTATGTCGTTTCATTTAGTAATGCAATGTCGTAATGACCCTGTATTAGAGAAAAACTGGAAGAAGCTAATAGAATAGAAATGTTTGTAACCTGTGTAAAGGCTAAAATATTTTATATCTGACTTGTTATCGATCCCCTACAGTCGCGCTTTCCGCGGCTAGCCAATGTAATTGACAGGTCTGCTAATTCTGGCGATCGTCGCGTCGTCTACCTCTGGCCGACATATTTTTTATTTAATTATTTGTTTAGGATTTTTGTCCACAAAAACATACCAACCCTTTTGTATCTTACAATAGAAATCAGATTGAAAAATAGTCACGTCATCTATATTAATAAAAATGAATCCCTATTTCCCTTGGTCACGCCATCACACCTGAAAGGCTGGACCGATTTCACTAATTTTTTTTTGTTGTGTTTGTTATTGTCAGGAGAAGGATCTTATGAAAGAAAAAATTAAGGAAATTGAGCGGAACGTTAGATAATTTAAGAAAAGTTAATTGCAGCGATTGTCAGAATGCGCGCTGCAAATTCATAGTTAAGACGGGACAACGTCTGTCGGGTCAACTAATAGCTATATGTATATTAATGATGGTTGCTAAATTACAGAGCCCCTTTGCCACATCAGTGCTCGGACTCTACAAGATGGACTGAATCAGATCTTTTTTTTCTTTTTTTTACATCCAATTAATTGAGTTTGAATTGAGGCATCATATTTAGAAGGTACTGTTTTTGCAACCAGGTGCTGGTAATTGCAAGAGGTTAAAGGTGCTTTAACGTGTGATACTTTACGTGAAATGAATAAGGAAAATATATTTTATTTTCATAAGTTTACTTTAAGAAATATTCGTGTCAAAACCACTAATTTGGTTAATATAATAACTCATATTGTTTATAATAAAACATTAATTGATTTTGAATAAATGTTCTATGGGACCAATGTGGAAATATATTAAAAAAAAAACAAATATATTTTTCCAAATCGTTTGATAAATTATTGAATAAAAAACACGTTCAATTGATAACTTCCTTTTTTGAAGTCGGTTAATATCATAAATTTCTGATAAACTTCAGCATTTTCTTACAAATTCTGCTTACAGAAGATTTATAACTTTAAACAATGTCATGAACATACGAAATAAAAAGTAGTCAACAGTATCTCTCGGTCAACTGGAAAAAGGCTGTATAGCATCTAATTTGTGGGCCGCCTAAAAATGAGAATTTAACACGAATTGCCCGCAATTGAATCCCAGAGGCTTAGCGTTAGATAGAAAACCGGTTGTTAAAACTGCCAAATCTTAACACCGACATACATAAAATTGTAGAAAGAAATAAACTAGCTTGAAATATAAATCACTTACTTAAAACTTCTCAGAAAATCCAAATCCGTGTTAATTGATAAAACTCACAAAATCACCGATAGACTGCATTATGTAGCGTGACGTTTGTTTACGGAACTAGCCACTTGCGCGTGCGCACGCCGCGCTCCCACACTCGGTTTGTTTCTTTCATACCTAACCGCCATAAGCAGTAGTGAGGCGTTAGAAATGATTGACGGAAAGCTTTTTAGGGTTCCGTATCTTCATGTTTAAAACGGAATATTTATATTGGTTCATCCTAATTTATGATGCCCTTTAAATATATAGGGTCGGGATTTGGATATCAGATTTTAGTTAACATATGATAAGTGTCAGGTGCCAGGTAAAGTATGACTTAATTAAAGGTTAAAATTTAGAATTCTATAACTGGATTTTGAGGTCGAAAGTGGTTGGAATTAATATTATTATTTATCGAGAATAATAAATTACACTGAATTATTTACTTTTTGACTAAACTAAATTTAATAAAATAAACCTCTAAATGTACGAAATGGGGTTTTAAGTTTGATCATTTATTGCTTGCATTCGTTGGTTGCTGCCACGG
The DNA here is from genome assembly GCF_014839805.1 of Manduca sexta. Classification (NCBI taxonomy): domain Eukaryota; kingdom Metazoa; phylum Arthropoda; class Insecta; order Lepidoptera; family Sphingidae; genus Manduca; species Manduca sexta. Next base: position 1,505,702 of record NC_051122.1, on the reverse strand, counting down.
CTCGCACGTGGTGTAAATGATACCGACCTCAATTGACCAACTTGAGGATTCATCCTATCTAACTTTTTAATAATAATCTGGTAATACATATACATATTCATGCAATTGGAATAATGCCGGGAACAAAAAACATTGTTTTGTTATAGGTACTTTCATACAATATTTTTTTTGTAAAGGAAAGTGAAAAGTGACGCAAAGTGAATTTTGACGACCAAACACTACATTTCGTCTAAAATTACGTATTTTAGCTCCATACAAATTAAATTTATTTTACCTCATTTTCCGAAAATTCAATATGTTCTAGCCTCGGACATATTATTGCTGTCAGTGCAAACAAAAACCAAACCAATCAATGCCAGTTATAACTATGAAATCCAGGTACAAAATGCTAAATCGTAGCCTAATGAGGTAACCATGTTATACATGTAGTCAACAAGAGATGGTAAGTACCATGGATACCGGAAGGGAGTGCAGGGCCCGCTGTCCGGAACAAATCACAATAAAAATAACTGAATTACAATGGGAACTATTTACCACAGAGATTTTATTATTAGCATAAGTAAATACCCGTGTGATTTTTATTTAAAAATATTATATGAAGTATCTAGTAAGTATACAGATGCACTCCCTAAAAGTAATTTTGCCAGCAGCCATGGTAAGTACAAAGATACAAGCAAATACATGGGTGAGTACCTTTATAGTTTAGAAAATGTATTATTAGGAGAAATGATAAAAATCATTTGAACGTAAAGAATAAAAGTGATGCTGTAGATAAGTAACCAAATGAAAAAAACAAAAAGCGCCATTTCAAAAGGTTTTTTTCTTATGCAAGCGTTTGTAGTTTTTTTATGTCTAAGTCGTCAGCGCCACTTTCTAAGCGAAAGTCATTCTCTGGATTTAATTACCTTGTGAGGTCAGTACGCAGGTCTTGCATCTTGTACTCTGTATTGTCTTATAAATCCATATTGATATTGTGAATATTAAATCAATTCTGTGTAGGTGACGGCTTCATAGCTAAATTGATTTTGATGTTTATAATATAAATTTTACTGGTGGTAGGTCTCTCACATGTTAGAGTCCGCATGGGGAAGTATCACCGTAATGTCTATTTCTGCTGTCAAGCAGCTGTGAGTAGTTATTGTTGTGTTCCACATAAGGACATAATAAGACTTAACATCTCATGTCTCAGGATGGCGAGTGCAGTGGAATACGAAACAATACTTTGTAATTCAAGGTGTTGGATGGTGTTTCTATTGTTTATGGGCGGTCGTATCGCTTACCATCAGGTGAACAGCAAGCGCGTTTCGTCATTCAAAAAAATAAAAATGTTATGAAGTAGGTAAGTTTAACCCTAGGACATAAACTAGGTTTTATCTATAACCGAGAAATTCATATCGTCTAGATTTAGAACATTTGATCTAGAAATTGAACCCGATACTTACCTACCCGGTTTAACGACATGTCGCATGGTTTATTCAGTTAAAATAACAGTTTTATCGTTTGCTTTTACACGCACAGATACAATAACTGTATATTTAACCGCGCAGTTATAACTGAACGTGTTTCTTGTATTCATGGGTTGAAATATTAACATTAGAAAACGGCTTTATTTGTCTTATAAGGATAAAGGAATAGGGATATATAGTGGCTTTGAAAATTCATTGTATAATTATATGTATTTTTTATTTTCATATATTTTTATTTTCACATATATTCATATAAGTTGGTTTCCACAGTATAATTAACAAAAAATACATGTTGTGTATGTTTATAATTGGACTCAATTATACCAAAAATTTACTAACCTACAAATTATCCAAAGTCTGCTATTAACCAAAATGCTTCGAAACACGCCAGATTCATTTATATCTGATACAAAAAAGTATCTGCGAACCAATCCACACATTTTTTATACATTGAATACTACAAGTGTAACAAATAACAATCCAAAATATCGTTTAAAACTAATTAGTTCATTTTGGAATTCAGTTCAAATATTTATTGTCAAACATTAATATATTCTATAAAAATAGTATTATTTACAAATTTTATTATTGTATATTATTAACAAATTCTAAATTACAAAAGTTCAAAATGTAATCTTGAGATCTTAGAAATTATTTTTGCTATACACTTTTATATTCTTACAAAATATATCTACTTATATAGTAACTTTATCACAGTCCAAAATTTCAAGTTAGAGCATATTTTATAATGTATGTCGAAGAAAAGATACGGTAAAAAAAAACTGTCAAAGTAAATAATACACTGAATATTAAATAACTACTTCCACGTTAATATAAAAGTCGATGGCGCGTACGGGTGACGTGGGACAATTATCGTCAGTCGATACTAGTCGCGAAGGATCCATATAACCCGATTTCTACCAGCTTCCCTTTCGTAATTTATGTGTGAAATTATCATTAGAAAGGTTTGCAGCCCGCATTTATGCATATACACTTGGGCGCCAGTAGGTACACGTCCATCACACAGTAATGGAATGTCAATTTGTAGGGTATACTGGTCTAACCCCTATATACCCTAGTATATCCTACACCGTCATACCAATCAAAACCCGCGGTGGCATACTTCGGCGCATACGGGACGACCCCGGGGTATCCTGTTGCTCTAAGATAGCTCGGAACCGTCATACGCCCAAAAATAAATCTCAAAAAATACAAGTCACTGAATAAATCTGCAACAATGGGAACTATCAACCACAGAGGTTTTATGATAAAGCATTTTCCAAATTTGAATCATTTGAATTTGAAAAAATCTATATTATACTAGCTGACCCGGCAGACTTCATACTACCTCATGGATAAATAAAAGACCTAATCTTTTGTATAAAATGATTTTAAAAGAAACAAATCGAATCCGTATTTAATAAAAAAAGCATTTATTGAATAAATAATTTAGCCTATCTCCTACATTGTCACTCACTAAAGAACGCAATTCTGACATAGCAATACGACTATTTTCTTGATCTGTCTGTCTCTGGTCATCAGTGCGGTTAGCACGTGAGGTAGCTCTTCGCACATTTGATTGACTACGACGACCTAAGTCAGGTCGTCTTCTCCTCGGCATCGTAAATTGTAATTAATCAAAGTGAGAAAATTTCCCGCTCATTTAGCAGTAAAGTGTCACTATCACAAAAAAAAGCACATTACTTGGAATGTCACTATCACAAAGGATCACCAAAGTAAAGAAAGTTCTCGCGCACGTAACCACAAAGATAGATATAATATCGTAATCAATGACTAATCGTAATAATACTTTTTCCGTGCTCTGAAATGCGACAGGATGGATTGACATATTAGTTGGTTGTCAAATCTAATGTCAAATATTATGATTGCGTTCAGAAATTTAACTTAAGATTCATAATTTAATTTGTGACAAAACTTAAGATTTATCTTTCGATTTCTATATAGTCTTATTAAAAAATAATCGGACAGATTAACAACTGAAGTTAGCTAAAATTGAGTTTCTCGAAGCCGACCACTATTTATGTACTATGTATTTTGAGACTATGCAATTTTGTCGCGTTCGCGATTCACTTTCACTTTTGTTGAGTTTCAGAACGCGATATTAGATCCTCCAACGCGCACGCGAATTTGAACTTTATGCAGCGGTAATAAATTACAAATTGACTCTACGTATTAGTTAGAAAACGTTTGTATGGGAAATAGAAAAATGCTGTTTTGAGGATTTTCCCGGCAATTATTCGAATTTTTCTCACCTTTTAAATCTTCCCTAGACCTCCACGAATAATTCAAGACCAAGATAAGATAAATCCGTTCAGCCGTTCTCGAGTTTTAGCGAGACTAACGAACAGCAATTGATTTTTATATATATAGATAGTACTATGTGTAGGTGCAGATGCTCCTCCTAAAACTAATGTTGGTGGCGGCCATGCATAGACATAAATATGTTGCTTCGGGTTCTATTTCGAAAAATTTCACTCTTCGACATTGGTTGACACTCCACCTGGACCTGATTCTACCACCAGGTCACTTTATGCTTGTACATAAGTACTATAACGATAGTGCCCATTGCAATGTTGTCATCAGGTTTTGGAAATACAGACTTATCCTAATCAACTCCATAGCCTAGATTTCTCATGTCATTGTCGAAGCTCTTATTTTTGTACTCCTTGATCTTCGTGAGCCACCTTTCTAAAGATACTGGATCACGATACCCACCGTACCGTTTTGGGAGACATTCTGGATCTACGTACCTGAAAATGGATTCATGGTTGTTACTTGTTATGACTTGAGTATTGAGATTATTTGTTTGTTGTCATTAATATATATGTAATAAAACAGAAAAACCAGATATTTGCATCGAAGAAAGGTAATAAAGAAGAAAGTGCGTGACTAAGGGAGAGGTCAAATTTTAAAGTTTTTATTACTCATTTTGGCATTGAATTTACATTATATAAGTCATTAAAACAGTCCATTTCTAAATCTAAATCAACTTGTTTTGCAGACACATAGATCTCTAACCGCAGTATTCACCAAGACTAAGTAAAAATATGTTACTGCAAATTGGAAAAAATATACCAGTAAATTAGCTTTATCACTATTACCTAGTGAAACATATCTCTTACAAATACACGTAAAAGAAACAATAATTTCTATACCTTCTACTTCTACAGTGTGAATCTACGTCATTAAACATATTTAAAGCAAATATACGAACCTGTGTAAGGAAGTGATGTCATAACCGTGCATGTAGACCTTCTTCCAGAGATCATCTGCTGGGGCGAGCCTCTTGAACAGCGGGAACAGTGTTTCGAAGAACCTCGAGCAGTTAATGATGTGAATCCCGCGTTGATGAAGTGGGAAGGAGTACTGTAAATATAATGGCAAAACAAATTCCTCTGTACAGTATAATCACAGCGAGTGACGATTTTTTTTAATACGTGCATGGCAAAGTGACTTACACCTGATGGTAAGTAGAGTGGGGTCCAACAGTATGTCGATTGACGAGAGATGATTACCCCTCGACAGTCGACACAATTATGCCGTCCTGTTGAAACCGAATATACACAGGCTAATCCCGGAACGCGACACACTTACGTGGGCCTATCGCGGTTTTTAACATCCTTGCGTACGGTGGTCGCTATCAGGCTGGAAATAAAATGTATTCTACCACCAGCAAAGGAAGGAAGAAATAGTGTGTTCAATTCTATTGCTATAACAATGGGAGATTTGATGAAGGATAGGTATGCCATTATGCTATTATCGTAGCTTTTCAAATAGCATTTATGCGTGAATTATATTCTATTGCATTTACAATGTAAGTACTTAGCGCCTGATCTTCACTGCTCAATAATATCATTTCAGCATTAAATATTTTCATTATTTTATTGGCAATTATAATATGATTATTACTGCAAATCACCTTAAGAATAATTATTTTTGGTCAGATCTTCGTCGTTAGCAAGTTTAAAATAAATTAATTGCTTTGTGGAGTTTATAAACTCAGTTTTGTTATTGTAACATTTAACTCGTAATGAAGCGCCATTGCTATGATGCTTCTGTTTATAACTGAAAGCGGATATTTTCAACTATCAGCTCTGGATGGAAAAGTAATTAATTTATAATTATTTCTTATATTTTAATAAGTAGAGCTATTTACAATGTTATTGTAAATATAGTTCTAGTATAGGCTTGGTTTAATGTTTTAGCAAACTATTTTTATGCAGCCACTAATAACACAAATTCATCAGTCATCACTTATGAGTAGATTTATCATTAAGGTGACGTAGACCAAGCATAACCCCCTACATAATGCTAATATCGGTCTAACTAGTACTTTTCACATAAAGGCTAACTAATCAGTAATAGAAAATGATGACATATACAATAGATCAGTGGCGCCACTAGAGTATGTATTTGTAGTTCGTTACACGCCAACAGATGTCGCTCGTACAAAATTACATCGCGCTATGGTTTGGTTGCAAGCAAAACTATAAGTAGTTTGGACTTCGACGGTCTCGCCACTCTGGTTTCCCTTCAAAACGTATAAATCTTTCGCCTTTTACTAAAGATTTCCGTGGAGGGGAACACTCAAATGAGTCTATAAATATTTTTGAATGCTCTGCGCACGCAGGGCTTATTGAACTTGAAAATTGTTATTAAGAATTAGAAACCAGAATGTGTTGAAGTTCTAAAATTTTCTTAATTTTATTACGAGTATAATAGTATTACTGTCATATTGTGTCGATTCTCAGAACAATGACAGGCATAGAAGTAACACTATGACATTTGAGTGTACTGTGTCTTAGACAGCAAGAAATTTAATTGTGTTGCGATCCCTTCTGACATCTTATCGATATCGATAGATGCTTTGTCTATCGGCTATGGTAAATTCACAGACCTGCTAAAATAAACACTTTTCGGTCAGTCAACTACAAACCGTTGCAAATTGCTATTTTAGTTAAAGGCTAAAAAAAGATATCAAAACCCTGATTTGGTATTCAAGTACCAAAAAAAGTCTGGGTATATAAAAGCACTCGGTAAAAAGCTGTTAAAGTACAATAAACTATAGAACTACCGGCGTTCTTCGAGCTAAATTTTGTCCAATTTCGTTTGCTATTTACAGCAGTTTCCATGCCTTCCGAAACGTCATTTACTAAACACAAAAATGGTTTTGCATTTAGATTATTAAATTAAGAAACTGTTAGAAATTTCGGAAGGAATGGAAACTGCTGTAAGTAACAAACAAGAAATCGGCCGGAATTTCGTCTAGGAGAAAGCCAGTACGCCTTCTGTTCTTTTCTGACTTTCTTAGGCATTAGAAGATACCCAAGAGGTGGGATTTGACAGAAGCTACTAAAATGGGACAGTAAAATTAAAACACAGCGGTATCATTCATGTCACATATGTCTGATAACTTATTTCAATGTTAACAAAACTTTGTCGAAATGCTTAGAGCAAACACGGTGCTGTTTTTTCCAATGTCAATTGGGACGAGCTATGGCAACGATCCATTTTTGCCTCATAGCATCATCTGTAGGGAATCTGCAATGAAACACATTGTATGAAACACACTATGAAAATCAGATAGTTTCCTCGACCCCAGCCTTCGCGCACGGTTTCCAAGTGGCTTTTACCACTACACCACCGTATATTAAAAGTAAAAGGCAATTTATGCAAAATAGTAAACTACAATATACCAACATCTATGTTATCGAAAGAATATGCAGCACAACACTATTGAACACGACTACGTAAATTGGTAAAAATGAAAAATACTTAATAATGACTGGATCGAATGGCCAACAGCAGAATATAATATGACTACAGCATAATAAAGTATAATTTATAACACTTTTTGCACTTATGTACAGGGTTTAAGCAAATATATTAGGTTTTTTGTTTACTCACCGATGGAAGCTGATGATTTCAGTTTCATTTTCTTTACGAGAAGAATGAGATTTACACCCCACAATAACGCAGGCCATTGCTTGTTCCTAGGGCTATATTTTACTTAAACAGCAATGTGTATTTATTAAAATTAACAACAATAATTTTACATAACATGTAGCCAGTTTAGAAAAGTACGCGCTGAAGTATAACGTAACTAAATTGTGTGAGCGCGTTTGTGACATTGTTTTGAGATTGGCAAGTTGGAACATTTGACATTTTATTTGCTTTTTAATTCGGCATCATAAAGTGGACCAAAGGTAATCATTTGATTATTTTAAAGTGTACGCAAGCCGACCTTAGCAACATAATATTTGTCTCGTTCTTTTCAACGGTTTTGGCCTATTAGAAAAAATAGGATAAGTATATGAGCGTAATTTAGATTCCTTCTATGCTTGTTCTTGTTCTGAGTGTCGATTCAATGTAAGTGCTAATGCTTCAAAAAACTAGATATATTTATATACAATAGATTGTAGCGCTTAAAGAAACCAAAATAGTGTTTTTCTACAAAGTTTGCATGTGGTTCAATTAAGTAACACATGCACTATCCTTGCTTAGTTTTAAATCATTTGGGACTAGTATAATCCGAAAATGAATTCTTATTGTACCTTTAATACTGGTATGACAGAAAAAAAAAACAATTAAAAAAAATTGTGTAAACAATATTCTCTGGGCTCCTTACCCCCATAACATTCATGGCTTGTAAGGCTATTGACGGCGAGAACTGTCTCATGTGCTTCATAGTGAGACCCTCGCAGTCCAGCAGGCCGGTGCCGCCCACTATCTGCAGCTTTGGCTGCATGATGCCGATCTCCAGTAGCAGAAGACATCCTCGGATCAGGTCCTCCACTGGAAGCTTGTCTGGGTCCCATAACCCTGAATATATTAGACATTGCAGTTATTACTAATAAAGCAGATAAAGTGTAAGAGCAAAAATACATGACCAGCGTAATGGTAAGTCCAACGCCTGCGTATAAAAATGAGCAACAGCCTCTACACCTTCGTTTTACAAAATATTGCTTGGAATTTATCTTATGCTTTAAATAGTTAGCCTCATACTGTCTATTACATTGGCTACGACGGCCATTAAGCCGGAACAAAACAGTGGTCCTAAAATGCCATCTAGTGGCCTGAAGCAATGATCACCAAAACGATATTACCGTAGACGGAAATCGTTTCAACATGCTTGCTTAATTATAAATCCCTTTCAGCCGAATTTCGACCATTGTTACCAATCTCGACAGAGATCAGTTAGGTATGCAGCAGATATTATAGTGCACAAGTGGGTGCGCAATAAACAGATGCACTCTCTGTTCCTTCATTCTCATAGTCCGGTGAGATGGCAATCCGACGTAACCGAAGAGATCCGGTGCAGGGCCAACGGCTTTACGTGCTTAGTTATAATAGTTCTATTACATAATTGTCTCAGAAGTATTTCCAAAGTACATTACACGAATAATCAAGGTTCAAATTTGTTTCAAGTGTAATAATGATTTCCAAACGACATTTGGATACAACGCTGCCATTAAAATCATATCATTCGTGTTGCCTAATGTCATCCATTACGTTACGTCAACTATTATGTTTTATTTTAGGTTAAGGTCTGATGATAAACATTATCGCTATAGGTGATTACACTGATAATGGAATGAAAAAAATCAAAGACAACAATAATATTTCACGCTGTAATCCCTGAAAGGGTAGGCAGGGTCGTAACTAGGGCATCCTATTTTTACCCTGTGTGTTCCGTCCTAGGACGTGATGGGAGCGTGCCTATCGCTATATCAACACAAATTACAATTCCACGTTAACTGAGCAGTAGAACCCAATATCACTTTGGCTGACCAGGGATTTGAACTCGGGACTTCAGAGCGGTGGTCGTACCGCGCATGCTATACACTTACGCTACTGAAGTAATAGGTACAAATACATAATTTCGTAGAACATAAAGGTTTTATAATGATTTACGAAGTATTCCTTCAACAGTGTGTATCTTGTATTATGAACTAGTTTAATGGACCTAATAAAAAAATAAATAATAAAGTCAATAAAGCAACCGATAATTAATATAGATGTCATGTATGTATGTACGTGTCAAAGGTGGATGTAGTGGTGTTGAATTAAAGTAACGACCTTAGCCTCTATAGTATTTTAAACTCCTAATTAGAATACCGAAGCCTATTTATGTTTAATAATCTTTCGTTCAATATCGCACTGAATAAATATTAAATGAAGTAGACATATTTTTAAAGAATTTCAAGCCTCTACTCGCGTGACTCGTTTATTTGATTGAAACCCAGTCACAATTTTTTACCCGATCCGGGATTCGAACCCAGGTCGGGCCAAAATAATTGTTCTTCCATCTTAAACTTTAATCAGTTACTGTTCGAAGTCAGGATTTTGGCGGTGTGATACCCCCGTGTCTCGGAAAGCATATAAAGACGTTGCTCCTGCGCCTAATGTCCGGTCATGTCGGATTGCCGTCTCAGCGGACTATGGTAGTGAAGGAATAGAGAGTTCACCTGCGTATTACGCACACACTTGTGCATTATGATATCTCCTGCGTACTTGGTGAGGTACTGTTGAGATTGGCTGTCGTGGCCAAAATGCGGATAGCAAGGAATAAATTTTGTTTGAACTAACCTAATCTGCAAATAATGATTCTTCCCACATCAGGTCTGTCGTAGAGTACTCCTTCGAAGACGCTCCCGAGCCGTGTCAAGCCGAACCAGTCCACGTCTCGCCATAAGTGCGGATTCGCTTCTCGGAAATTGCAGTAACGTACTAACTGAAAATATTTTTTATTTATATAAATGTAGGCTGAATGTTTCGGCTTCCTGGATGCGCGGGCGGATTAAAATAAAATGCCCGCAAGATGGCGTTCTCGAAAATCCGCGCAAGGTGAACGAGGAACGCCGAAAAAAATTGTTTAAAAATGGTATAAGTAAGTAAGAAGCTAATAACATAATTATAATTATCAATTTAACTCATATATTTTACTTATTATTTTAGCATTGTATATCTAATTTTTAATATTAATTAAAAAAATATTCTATATTTCCGACTCACCAAACGATGAGCCCGCGCTGGTATCGACTGTCTGGCTCTTAGAAATCGCAGCAAATACGCGTCATCAGTTCTGTGTGGGTGACACTCGTTTCTTTCTGAAAAAATATTACACATAATTACATAATACACGTCTCTTAATATTCGTAATCCTGAACTGAGGTGATATCAGCCAGCACAGCTGCTGTTGTGGTTTTATTGAGCTCACAGTAGTATATATCATCCTGTTTATATTGCGCTCAATAGTTTAATAATGTTAACATTGTCATTTATTACATTTAACAATTTACATAATATGCTTCTCAGCGGAGGAATCGATAAGTCAAAATGTGTGGTGAAAATCTCCGCCTAGCACGCCATACAGCATGCATTAAAACTTATAATTCACACTATTTGTATAAAGGACGTGTATGGATGTCTAATGGCTTTTTTTATGGGACTTAGGTCTACTCCCGTTTGGCAAGCTTGATGATGATACGATGCATTTGACTAAGAAATTGAGTTTTTCTGGCTCAGACTCTTAACCAGTATAGAAAACATGAAAGTTTTTAATATAAAAATTACTTAGAAGTACTGACGGTCATATTTGTAAAGAATGTTAACGAGCAACAAGTCAAAGAAATTATAATAGATTAGTGGCGCCCTCTATACATTGACATGTATTTCGGTATATGCCAATAGATGTCGCTGTACAAAATTACATCGCGCTATGGTTTGGTTGCAAGCGAAACTATGAGTAGTTTGGACTTCGACGGTCTCGTCACTCTGGTTTCCCTTCATAACGTATAAATCTTTCGCCTTTTACTAAAGATTTCCGTGGAGGGGAACACTCAAATGAGTCTTTAAATATTTTTGAATGCTCTGCTCACGCAGGGCTTATTGTACTTGAAAATTGGAGTTGGCAGTAGTAAAGTGTATTTTATGGGTTTTTAATGTCGCTACGAGCATTTGAAATCATAGTTATATTTAAACTTTTATTATGTACATACAGTATGGTACTTTGAAAAATCTTGGACTTTACAGTGTCACACAACGCTCAGGAATGACCATATTATGATGTTTCTTGTTTTGGTGCCTAAGTATTGTTTTCAAATTGTAATATTACTTCCGCATTACCTTATTATTATTATTACCATTTCCGCACTACCTGAATATCAGTAACTGACAAACATTGGATCGAAATATGGTAATGTGTACAATTATAATTATCTTAGAGAGTTCAGACGTATAAAGACCAAAGATTTAATATGAAGAACAAAATAATTAACATAGTTGTTATTTACAAAAAAAATTTGCAGATTAACTGAGAATTCAGATTCATATTCATATTTAACGTGTCAGGGATTTTTATGCAAAACACTTCGTAGGATTACGTAAAATCATATTTGTTTTTAATTCATTGTTATCTCTTCGTACATAAATTCGCACGTCCTTCATTTTGTTGCCGTGTCAATATATTATAATTCAACTAGCGACCCGCCTCGGCTTCGCACGGGTGCAATGCTGATGCTAAATACACTACAGAAAAACTGTGAACGTTGTATATAAAAACATAGCGGCCCGCTCTGGCTTCGCACGGGTATAACATAACAAAATAACAGTATTTCTCCACTATTTAATGGATACATATAAACCTTCCTCTTGAATCACTCTATGTATTAAAAAAAACCGCATCAAAATCCGTTACGTAGTTTTAAAGATTTAAGCATACAAAGGGACATAGGGACAGAGAAAGCGACTTTGTTTTATACTATGTAGTGAGGATTATATGTAAATATAAAATTGGGTTTTTGTATGGTTGGCCTTAACAGACCTACCACACGTAAAACAAACATGGCCTGGGCCCTTATACTCTATCCCGCACGTTATTTTGACAGTGTGTAACAAGCACATAACACAACGCATCATGTTTAGGACTATAGAAATTTGGCTTACAGAATACCATTTCATGCACATTACTCGAAGATAACATGACACGGCCGCGTTACGCGTTTACACTACCATACAGAATAAGGGCCCTGTTTGCTTGCTGTATAAAACAGCAATATAACATTTTTGGGCTGTATTATTAAATCTATATTATAAAATCTTATCAACCAACCTTTAATCAAATTCCTGAATTCCACAATCTTCTTATTCCTGGTGGTAGGGTCCTCTCCACACAGCACGAAAGCGTCCTCCTCGGAGTCAGGATCTTCGTGCCGGTTCATCTCTGCCTGGAAGGCGATCTCCTCAAACGACCACATCTTGATATCAGTCTGGAAAAGGAAAAATTTAAACTGTTATAGAGTGAACAAGGACTTTGAGTCAAATTTTATTTAGTTTATTTGAATACATCATCATCATCAGCCGTAGGACGTCTACTGCTGAACATGGGCCTCCCCCAAAGATTTACAGATCGACTTATTGTAAGCGCATCCAGCGTTCTCCTGCGACTTTTATGAGGTCATCTGTCCACCTCGTGGGTGGACGTGCGAAGCTGCGCTTGCCAGTAAGCGGCCTCCATACGTACTACATTTGAATACATAGGCAAGTAAATTGCATTTATGTACTTAAATGTAAATGATGTTTATGACTAAAAGGACAAAGGACATCTAAGACTGTATCATGTTATAGTTATAATTTAGTTTAACGTTTGGAATGCTCTAGACCAGGGATAGTGATCTGATAGCACGTGACAAAATAATTTGAGCACGCCATAATTAAGATTGCCAATAAAAATATCGTTAAGACATAAAAATCAAGAAAACGGGCGTCTAAATAGCTAAGACCGGCTCTGGATGACGGGTTACGGGCACGTATTTCTTTTAATTCATATGGGCACGTTAACCAATAAAAGTTCGCCATTTCCGACCGAGAAAATCATTCTAATTTCATTTTTTCATATATTTATTTACTTGTCGGAAGGGTAATAGCCATTAGGCTAACATATCTAGCATAATAAAATTACATAAACATTTAAATGACTAATTAAAAACCTCTAGCTATAAAAATGGTAGTATTTCTAGGTAGTAAATTTTTTATGTCTTAATTCCTGGCGCCAATGCTGGGAAAAAGTTTTGATAAGTTGGCATTCTCCTGTGCTATACATGTGTGCAATACATGTCCTTCCATTTTAGATATAAATTTGTAACCTTTTAACAGCGGTAGTAATGTTAGTCCATTGAAATGTTACATTTTTTAGGCCTTACCTTGCGTTTTTTAGAGGACGCAATTTTATTTTTTTGAAGTTTAGGGGGGGTCAGTCTAAAGCTAAAACCAAGTTTGTGGGGTCGCCACCCTTGTCCCACGGCCGCCATCTTGAAAATAGGGGTTGAAATGGTTTTTACGATGTATCTCTTAAACTATTTATCTGACAAAAAAAATGTATACACATTTTTTGTTGCAAATTAAATTCTCTACAACTTTGGTTTAGTAACTTTTGTCGTAGAACTATAAATAAAAAAGTTATAAGCGAAAATGTTAAGAAATTCAATGTTAAGCAATGTCCATTGCAACGTCATCAGAACGTGTGTTTATAAGGTTCATAATACTTTTTTGTACTCATTAATACCCAAATACCCAAGGGACCATTAGGGAACAAAAGAACATCTGCCTGCTATTATTATTATTATTTCTAACCTCTCTTATTGTAAGAATAGCTGATAATATTGTGTTGAAGTTGTCGTTCAACTTATATCTTTTAGTTGTGCTACATATATCCGTACGTGCGGATGTATTTTATTGTTTTTAATTCTGCAGACGATTTCGAATGATTTTAGACACGATTTTAACTTTAGTGAAAACTACTTTTTTTATTAGCATTTTGTCTTTTAAAAGACTTTTAAAAGTCAAAATGCTAATGAAAATCTTACTTACGACAAGTTACCACTGATTTCTGACCCCGAGTATTATTGTCCATGCATTGTTGTAAAAGGCAGTATAGCCAGCGTAATTACTGGATATTAAAAGACTTTACTTCTTATGTCTTAAGGTGATGAGGGTAAATGCCATTCAACTACAAAAAAAATATTGGCAGCATGTAACCCTACCCTTCTCTTATACCAATTCTTTTCTGTTATAGCCGGTAAAATATCCATGTTACTATTGGATGATGGAAATTACTCAACATTGGGTGAATCACCTTCTCGTTAGATTTAAACCCTATTATGATCAATTTGTAAACATCGTAAGCACTGTCTGCGAAGATAAGTAAACTATATTATTCTAAAGGCATCCGTTTACTTATGCTTCATTAAGCATGTTGTTTGCACAATCAACAATCCCTGATCCTTCGAACCTATGGAATAATTACTATTACACACTGGCATCAGCCCGAAAGTCTTCCCAGATGCGATCCAATTTTATCCTTTTAAAGTGGTCTATATTATATTTTTTTTTTGTAACACCCAAATTTTAAAATTCATTTCAATTATAAAAACGAGTATCGTTTACCAGTAATGAAGGGTCAATATAACCCGAGTCCTGCCGGATTCCCTTTCGTATAATAATAATAATATCAGCCCTGTATTATATACTGTCCCACTGGTAGGCACGGGCCTCCTCTACTACTGAGAGTGATTAGGCCTTAGTCCACCACGCTGGCCTAGTGCGGATTGGTAGACTTCACACACCCTCGAAAATTCCTAATAGAGAATTTCTCAGGTATGCAGATTTGCTCACGTTGTTTGCCTTCACCGTTAAAGCAAGCGATAATTCACAAAGAATACATACATGATTTTTTCCCCTTTTCGTAATTGATGTAAAATCATTACAACGCTTTTCAGATTTCATTTATACACATTATTAGTACCTATTAATTGTGTAGGGTTACTTTTCGGTAAATTCCTCTCTTCGCCACTGTCATCTACGTTACCATGAAGTTATGGCTTTGAACCCTGGTGTATGAAATCTTAAATGTATTTTCTCGATATTAAAATCGAACTGCGAAATTCGATTGATTTGAATACCAAAATCAATGAGACTCTGATACATCGGTACCACAGAGCACATCAATACTTGATGCTTTTGTTCTGGTGAAAGTAACAATGGTTCAAGATTTTGGAGAAAGTTCGTAGGTGAAAACCTAATTTAATGTAGACGTTCAGTTGGTGAGCAATTAAAGGTACTTTGTATACATACTTAAGGGGACAATATTAATGAATTCAAATTAAATTTGTTAACGTTAATTACTGATTTTGTAATTTGTATTTATCGCCTTCGGCTTGCTAGTCGTCTGAGGTACCAAGAAACATATAGCGTTAGGGAATATTGTAATTTGTAATTGGTTATTGGTGAAAGAAATATTGATATTTAAGTATCCAACGAGTAGGACTTTGAAACAATCAAAAACTTTATCTTATATCTTATCTTACTTCACTTTCAGTGTTGTTTCTGACTCGAGCTTTTTTTGCTCGGGTTTATTGACCACCCGCTCTAATACCTTCAGGAAAGAGGTGATTCAGTCTACCTGTTGTTCCCCGTGTACGAAAAACGTGTCCCATAACACTTTGCTCAATATTATCGATGTATGGATTGTTACTTGTTTTTAGAGGATGTTGATATTATCTTACAAATATTATAAATACGCAAGTTTGTAAACATGTTATGATTGTTACCGTTGAAAAGATTTGGATGATATTTTGGGACATAAATAGAGATGTCTTAGATTATCACGTAAGTCTACTTATTTTTTATACCGATAATTTGCTTCCATGGCATATAAATTGAGTTTTATATTAATTTTTAAGTACTGGCGCTGGGTTCGTACCAGTGGCGCTATGAGACAGTGATTTAAATGCTTATGTAATGGGAAAGGCTGTTTGAATGGGCAAAGTCGCGAGCAATACCTAGTTCTTAATCTTTTCAATACTCGCCAGAACGAACAACTTTTCCTAAAGGCACGGTTTGCTATATTTTCTTCTCCACGATATCCACTCAAGTGTGAGAATTATTTAATACACGATGCGTTGTACGTTACTCGTGTTCCCATTCGGTTTACGCTCTAGATATTTTAACATGTGTATGTATGTGAAGTTTTGATCGTGGAGAATATTAATGACCTTCTTACTTATTCTGAAGGTGGCTGAGGAATTTATTGCGTATATATTGTGTTCGATAGGGTTGTAGGGAATTTTAATTATAGACTAGCTGTGGCCACGGTTTCGTATGCATGGATAACTTTTCGATATACTATAGTAAACATACAAATCCAAGGGTGAGTAATACAGTGGAACCGTATGTTGGCGGTGCCCCTGCCGCTGCAGTGCCATGTGTAAATGCCCTATTATATTTTTTATAACTTACAACTAATAGAATTTTTATTCCGTTGCAGCGCCATGACACGATGTGTAAATGCCCTATTATATATTTTTTTAACTTACAACTAATAGGATTTTTATTGCCTGTGTAAATTTTTGTGTTTTAATGTGTGCTTATGTGTATTGATATTGGATTT
This sequence comes from Manduca sexta, assembly GCF_014839805.1. Classification (NCBI taxonomy): domain Eukaryota; kingdom Metazoa; phylum Arthropoda; class Insecta; order Lepidoptera; family Sphingidae; genus Manduca; species Manduca sexta. Next base: position 1,488,767 of record NC_051122.1, on the reverse strand, counting down.
GCTAAAAGTTATAATTATTTATTTAAATTAGGAAAAAGTTGCATTTTATTTTGCCATGGAGGCGATATTTGCAAACTAATCTACACAACGTTTAGACGTCATCTTGATATTAGAATATTTGAGCACTAATGACCATATATATCGTTAACTTCATTATTTTAATACAATTTTCACTTTGATCTATTAATATCTCTAGTATTAGTAACTATTACCTGGTTATTCTTTAAACATTTCACTTACACTATAACTTAATTCTTTTCAATTGTGCTGGAGTTATAAAATAACCTTTTTCAATATGTATTCCTATTTCTTAATAGCCTATTCATTAGATTAATGAGTGAAGAAACCGTAAGTAAATACAAAATATGATTTATACGGACTTTGTACTACGATAGTCGCAGTATCGTGTTGATAATGAAAGATAGATTGGGTCATCAGTCACATTTAAATGTATAAAATAGGTTTACTTATATATATCAAATCAAACACATACCTAAATGTTATTGTTTAGACTTCTGAGGCCACATCTATATTAATATTTTAACTGAATTATATGATGAACCCTAGGTTGTCGTTATTTATTTAATTTCTTTCTTTCTATGACGAGACGAAGTTGCCGTTCCCCTGATGGTAAGCGATACGACCATAAACAGTAGAAACATCATCCACCACCGAATTGAATTACAAAGTATTGTTTGGTATTGCACTGCGTTCGCCATCCTGACACATATGTTAAGTGTTATATGTTACACTCGCTACAATGTTCTTCAAACCGGAACACAACAGTGAGTACACATTGCTGCTTGGCGGCAGAAATAGACAATGCGGTGGTTGAAATGAAAGACCTACCACCAGGGCCCTTATTCTGTATGATAGTGTAAACGCGTAACGCGACCGTGTCATGTTATCTTCGAGAAATGTGCGTGGAATGGTATTCTGTAAGCCAAATTTCTATAGTCCTAAACATGACGCGTCGTGTTACGTGCATGTTACGCACTGTCAACATAACGCTCGGGATAGAGAATAAGGCCCCTGTTTGATTATAACATTATTTTCTGTTTTGTGTGTGATACATGATGATTTCTTGTCAGTTATTTTTTTATTTAATTTTTATCTACCTTAAAATATAGATGGATATAAAAACATTAAAAAAATCTTCCGATAGCGAGACTCAAACCCAAGCCAATTGGTTAGAGATTCAAATTAAGGAATCTCCTCATAATTTATTATAAGTAAAGTTGTCCATTTAATCATTTTAATTGTTACCTAAGTGTTACCATTCAGAAGTATCTTTGTTTTGTAATATCAAGGTCGGTTGAGCGAATTTCGATTCAAGTAATTGTCACTTTCTCGCATTCGAAGGAAAACGGGTCGCGTTTATTGCTTTCGATAAAAATTTTGCGCCGATCGATCTTACGTAATAAATTAAATAATTAAAAATATCAGTTTTTCACTTTGAAACTAAATCAACCTCTATAGTAAATGTATTAATGCTTAAGTTTATGCATATATTTTGATGTTAAACGCCCTTGTGAAGGAGTTTTCCCGGGACAGAAAGTAGCCTAAAGCCTTCCCAGGGTCTTAAACTATTTCCATATCAAATTTCATAAAAATCTGTTCAGTAGATTTTGAGAAAATCGATAACATAGGTACAGACAGACAGAAAAGGGGTCTTTGTTTTATAATATATATAGATAGATAATAATAATTCGTCCAATTAAGTTGTGTATATAGAACTACAGACATTTTATTTTACAGTATACTTATGATGAAGAAACTGTTGTTAGCCTATTTCAATTTTATTTTCTAACTGCGCGGCGGTTATATCAAAATGCCATTGATACAAAAGGATTATGTTTTTGTAAATTAGTTTTTATCTTATGTCTAAAAAGTTTCTTTAGATTTTTAGAAGCTTTAGGCTATTATTTAGAAAGTCAGCTGGACAGCCGTTATAAAATCTTTTATTAGTCGGTAGACAGAAAGGTGTAAATTGAATGCATCATTTTTATTCAATAGGTTTCGTATGCAAGTCAGCCCGGCAACGTCGCAATGTGTCTATTTTTATTTTAATTTAGGAACAAATAAGGTTCATGTTTGAACTATAAACACAACCCACACCATTGTCCGCGTATGAACATAATATAAGTAGAATTGAAAATATTTATAAAGGAAACTGACTACTCAGGATTATTTGATAATTTAGCGAGCTCGAGAATTGTCATTTTTTTTAATTTTATATTTGAGAAAGAGAAAATATAAATATTTTATATTATATTTATTTTTTCTATTAGTGGCGAAAGGTGACATTTCCGAAATTGAATCCGACACAACATATAAGTATTATAAATATGCTTAAATGTGGTTTGCAAATTGTTCCAATGATAATTAGATTTTACATAAGTTACAAAAGGCAAGCCGGTAGGAATCTGGTTATATGTATATTAAATCGGTATGTGTGTATTCTAAAACGCCTTTAGCAATTGTTTTGATAAACCTCAGTATAGCTTAGCGAATAATCTTGTGAAGTTTGGTAGCAATTGGACCACTAAGAGTCACTTAATTATGGTTTATAATTAGTACTACTCTACTACCCTACTATTATACTACCATACTTAGTATGCAAATCTTGGATGGCTGGGTAGTCTACGAGAAATCGGCAGTATGGACGTAGAATTACAGTTTAAAGTACATTGTACTAAGAACAATTACTGAACTTCAAGCGGTAGAAAAATAATATTTTTTAGTTTTGGTGCTGGAGGACAATAATTTCATTTTTGCCGTTTCACTGTACTATGAGAGTGAAGGAACAGACAGTGCACCTGTGTATTGCGCACACACTTGTGTACTATAATATCTCCTGCGCACCTGGCTGATCTCTGTTGAGTGGCTGAAATACGCCTAGGAGGCATTTTAAAGTTTTATGTAGCACTTCCAATCTAAATTTAGTGTGGTTGCTACTATTTTTTATTCTTTATAGGTTGGTGTTTATTATTAGAGTTCAATCTAATTAGAGAGCAATCTGCTCGTCTCATCATTTATTTCTATAAAAAATAAACACATTATCAAGTACTTCTTGTTTTAGTATTAAATTAATTCGCGGAAGTTTAGAGTATCGTAGGTGTATGTAAATTTTGACCTTTATACTTTAATAACAAACATTTATTGTTTGTCTGTTATCTATATTGTTATATAAAGCTAAGGAGTTTATTTGTTTGTTTGAACACGCTAAACACAGCAACTACTAATTCAAATTGAAAAAATCTCTCAGTGGTGGATAACTCATTTATCGATCATAACATTATGCTATGACCAAAGGAGCGAATCGTCAAGGAAAAATGTTGCAAAAGCGGGGAATATATTTTTATACTTTTTAAAAGCTTCCGTTGCGTTCGCTGTGTGCGAATTGTTCCTCTTGAAAAGTTATAAAAAAAGTCCGTGAAAGCACGTGTCTATCTTTTAAGGCCAGCTCACTTTTGTTCTACATTTTAATGTTAATCAAATATATTATAATAAAATTGTAACAGGCCGATATCTGTACATTATAAATATTGAATATAAATGAATATCGGGGTCTTCATTATACCGTACAGATAATAAATAGCATAAGGTGCTTTAAAAGAAACTAAGAGATTTGCTGATTTAGCCCCTGTCTCACCAATTACAGTTTGAAACCAGGTGTACTTGAAGTGATTTAAGACTTATGAGTATTATTTATGAATTCAGACGAAAAGGTTTCTATACCATTGCTATCTAACCAACTTAGTGTCCGTATATCACCTGGGTCCCTCATTGAAAATCAGCGCTACAGTATCAGTCATGCTGGTACTGCAGCATGGAGCTGAATGAGGGTTCCCATTGTTGGCACAATAGGTATAATTTTGTATTTTTTCTCTAGGTATATGTTTTGTTTGTCTTTGCTTGTATTGTACATGTTATACTGTTATTGTCCCAATAATAAATCTTTCTTTCTTTCTTTCTTTCTAATCTTTCTTTACTTCTATTAGAACTAAACGGTTTAAATTACAAGGTTTTCAGAACTGTTTGAGAACTTTACAAAGTTCAATTTGTTTTAGCTTTTTCAGTTTCGTTATTTTCAACAATAAAATAGTGTAAATAAGTTGTTAATTCATGCAAAGTAGTAACTGATTCATGAATTAACTAATCTTTGGAATAGGACAATAGATACTAGGATTTTTTTGATGATGATTATTCTTTGTTGCAACGGGTTCAACGTATATCTAGAAATTCAACCCTTAAGAGAAGAACAGGAGAGAGGAAGATTGAGAATGACTGTTATAGAACCGATCGAGATAGAATCGGGAGAAAAAGCCGAAATTATGGGATGTTTCTACTATGTTTTTGTTGCAAAATATTGCAAAGAATTAATAATAATAATAATAATAATATCAGCCCTGTATTATATACTTGCCCACTGCTGAGCACGGGCCTCCTCTACTACTGAGAGGGATTAGGCCTTAGTCCACCACGCTGGCCTAGTGCGGATTGGTAGACTTCACACACCTTCGAAATTCCTATAGAGAACTACTCAGATGTGCAGGTTTCCTCACGATGTTTTCCTTCACCGTTAAAGCGAACGATAAATTCACAAAGAATACACACATGATTTTTAGAAAAGTCAGAGGTGTGTGCCCTTGGGATTTGAACCTGCGGACATTGGTCTTGGCAGTCCGTTCCACACCCAAGTAGGCTATCGCCGCAAAGAATTAAACTATTGGTTAAATAGATAACCCTGGTTTTAAGTATTTTCCGTTTTCTTTATGAATATAATAATAATATTTGTTTTAATAAATTGATTGCTGTTATTTTTTCAATTTTAGATTTGAATCGATTCTGTTTATTTTATTATACCTATGTTAATAATATTTAATTCTAAAGACATTAGCGGATTGTTTACATTGAATCATTGTTTTGTTATTGTTAAATAAATATTGTTATTAAAACATTATACAACGTTAGTGGACTTACAAAATAAATAGTTTTTACGTCAATTCACTTGAATCGTGATAACATATTGACGTCAAGTTTCCCTAAACACAACGTCAATATATTATTGCGGTAAATATTAACAGTTTAACATTAGCATATTCTGTAGACTTACATTTGTCTAAATCAGGTAATTATTATACTACAAAGCCTAACCAGTTCAAGTCTTACCTTCATTATAGGGCTTGTAATCTCCTTTCAAATCTGCAATCCTGGTACTGTAAACTACACAACCACGTAACTCACACAAACTAATCAACCATTGCACGAAAACAATTCACTTCACAATATAAAAGACACCTACAATCAATCGATTGTCTAGATTTTTAAACATAAAAAATAATCGATTATTTATCGATTTTTTAACGGTTAACACGAGCGCGTGCGCATGCGTTTCCGTGACAAATGGTTATTGTGGTGCAGAATAAGGCCTCCTCCACACGGTATTGACCTTGCTGGCACGAGAGTTGTTGAATTGTCTATCAGTTCACGTGCGGTGAGCCTAACGGTAGTGAGTTCGTCGACACGGCTGTGGTGCCAACGAAGGGCGTATGGCGTGTTTGTTTAAGATTTTCTAAATAAGCAAAAGAGCTAAGAGGTGATTTCTGCTTGGTGTTATGGAGTTACTGTTCAACAATTAGAAATAGATTTTGTTATGGGAAAAGATCAACGAAATAGTGGATTCTTCGAAAAATTAACAACGAAGGACGTAGGTGTGTTTGTTTAAAGTTATCTAAATAAGCTAAAAAGCTAAGAGATGATTTTTGCTTTCTGTTAATTGTTATACAGTTACTATTCAACAATTGGAAATTAATGTTTTATGGCAAAGTATCAACGTAATAGTAGATCTCTGAAATATTAGTAACATTTACCTACATTGTACATTCACTTAGATTTTCTTCTAGATAGAATTATAAGTAGAGGTTATGAAATAGAGATATCTTGGGAATGATAATATCGCGGACCACACAAAATATGCAACTGCTTTGCGTCAGCTTTATATTGGACACATATCATCCTTACTGCGGTACTACATTCATACTATAGATACATGGACACAATTGCCTTTAGCATATTTATTAACATTTGATACTTTTACAATTTTTATAAAATATGAGTGTATAATGAAGGACCGTTTCATAGGCAGTATTAATAAATTAGTTAAAAGTAATATTCATTAATAATCGTTTTTATGATTGAATGCTAATTAAATATTGATAATTTGAAAAAAAAATCTTGGACCTGAAATTTTATATGCTAAATGTACTGTCAACGCAAATACAAGCCGTCATTTTAGATTCGTTTCTTTAATACATCGGCTTATGCCTATAAGTCTTCCAACTTGCACTAGGCCAGCGTGGTGCATAAAGGCTTAACACTCTCGGTAGTCGGAGCCCCCCTAATATTATTATATAATAATCACAATATTTGCATGCGACTTTAGTAAAAAAGCTTCCACAATCAATTCGAAACCATTACCATTGCATCGAAACCATTGTTTGAGCCCTTACTGGCTACGGTAATAATAATTCATCATTCATATACAGCGAAATCTAAACATTGTTGCTAAGTAAAACTCAGTTGATTGAAGCAGCTGGACCGAAGTGCGGAATAAATTGCAATTCAATTATCACAGCTATGCGATTTCTATAACATTTCTTATAATTAACACGTCAATAAAGACATCATAAATCAATGCTAAACAAGGTATGTTTCCAACTTTCTTTGCTTAACAATTATAATTAAAGATAATTTTGACGTTGCCTTTTTTGTTGTAATGAATTTACTCGCAGGCATAAAGTTTTAATTGCTGGGAGGTAGGTATTAAATGTTATTTTAACAAATGTGTTTTAATAATACTCGTGTTTTTCGCCCAGTGGTCTTGTATGGGTCACGAATAGGATTGTCATCCGTACTTTATATTAAAGGATTGTACTTCATGAATATAAACAATAAAGTACGCGGAAATACTTTATTTATATTATATATATGATTCCTCTAGTATTGCTCGTAAGAATGTATGCGTAAAATAGCGGTAAAATGGCAGCAAGTATTTGATAACCCTGATGATATATTTTTTTGTATGCATTAATTTTATTTTTATTGCCGATTCCTCCTACGCCAGCACTCACTGAGAGAGTTAATATTTTTGATGGAGAATATCAAATTGCGAGAGGAAAAAGAAATTTAATGTGAAATATTAATATTATTCGATGATTTTATGCGTTAAAAGTTCCCAAATTTAATATATGTTTGTAAGCAAAATAATACTTTTTTTTCTACCTTCAATTTACCGATGTAGTTTATTTGTCCAAAAAAAATTGGCAACCCTAGTCACGAACCAATGAGTTCTGGGCACCTTAATCAGACTGTTTAATAGTTAAAACAAAATTATGCATAAGAGCGTTCAGTGTTTAATAACAAAACATACTATTAAGGAGGAATTAATATAAATATGAATTAACCTCATATTAATTCCGCTTGGCAATTTGATAATTATATCCAAAATATGTCAAAGTGGCCTAGAGGTAAGACGACGACGTTATCGCTTCAAAATTAGGCCAAACGCAAACCACCGCGTTTATAGTAAACTCCAATTACATAGTTAGCCTATGTGCGTTTACGTAATCCAACGCGCGTTATCGAGTTTCGGTAAAGGTTTTGTAAAAATTATAAAACAAATTCAGGTGCCAATAGCAATAATTGATACTAGGTCATATGATTTCACTGACAAATTGGCCCATCGAGCTGTTAGTGCTTTACAAGATGGTAAAATGGTTCTAAAATCACTTAATCATTGCAAAAAAATAAGATGTTTTTATAGCATATGTGGCGATAGTCAAGTTGGGTGTGGAACAAACTGCCGAGACGAATGTCCGTATGTTCTACTGCCTCTGATTTTACTAGAAATTATGTGTGTATTCTTTATGAATTATCGATTGCTTTAACGGTGAAGAAAAACATCGTGAGGAAACCAACATACCTGAGAAGTTATCAATAGGATTTTTGATGGTATGTGAAGTCTACCAACCTGCACTAGGCCAGCGTGGTAGACTAAGGCCTAATCCCTCTCAGTAGTAGAAGAGGCCGGTGCCCAACAGTGGGACAGTATATAATACAGGGCTGATAATTATTATAATAATTTTATAGCATACCGACGAGCAAGGAGGTCACCATATCCCATGAAAACTCAGACAATACAAAAATAACAGACTGATCATGGTACCGTTGTCGGCTTTATATGAAAGGAATTTATAATACACATTTCTATAGTGTTGATATTTCCTCTCATTCAAAGCAAAATTTACAGAAATCTATTTATGACTTACTGTTTTCGAATGTATCATTAACCGAATCACAGGCTTGAGATTTCCTCATACTTGTGACCTGTAACGGACGTTTGTTGCTTCTTTGTAACATTTTTCTGTTAACCTGTGAACTGTGGTGTTGGTTACATGTTTATTAATGCAGTGTATGTGTAATTTTACTATTTACTTATTTAATGTATAACTGTGTTCTTTTCCTCATGAATGAAATAAAAAATAAATTGTTATAAAAACGTATATACATTTTTAACGATCACACATGTTTCATATATTTAAGTACGTTGTGATATTTTTAAGAGTATGTATTGCTTACATATTTTCAACTCTCGATCTTCGAAAAGCCATCAATCCATCAGTGACTGACAAAGGCTTTCTAACCGTCTGGTAAATGCGCTTTCAAAAGAGCCAAAAATATGTTTGGAGTTTATTTAGTACATTCATTATTCTGTTAAACTAACATAAACTTTATAATAGAGAAACCCGAGGAGCAATGGACTCAGTGATTTAAAACCTTGTTTATTACCTTGTAAATTATTGTATACAGCAGTGTTTAGTGATATTTTTACTCGTGGTAGGTCTTACATATTTAAGTCTTCCTGGGTAGGTACCGCTGCAATGTCTATTTCTTCCGCCAAGCACCAGTATGTAGTCGCTGTTGTGTTCCGGTTCGAAGGACATTGTACCCAGTGTAACTACTGGACATAATAAAACTTAACATATCATGTCTCAGGATGGCGAGCGCAGTGGAATACCATACAATACTTTGTAAATCAAGGTGTAGGATGGTGTTTCTGCTGTTTATGGGCGGTATTATCGCTTACCATCAGGCGAACGCTAAGCTCATCTCGTCATTCAAAGCAATATACCTACCGACTCTTCCTTTTTGTCAGTCTCCTATCATCCACCTTCTCCAAATGCGCAAACCACCGTATTGACTATCTTGTAACGATGTAACAAGCTTAATTAATCTTCATAATGCCTTCATATGACGGCGCTAGTTCGTAATATTTTTTATAGTTGTTGCCAGTAGTTATTAAGACATGGCACTAATAGCTTTTGTTTAGGATGTAACAGGTCGTTACCCCTTCCTTTGATTTCACTTTGCTGAGGTGCAATTAATTTATAAAGCCTAGTTCGAACTATGCCAGTATTTAAGTCGAATAGCGAGTGGTTTAGCAATTGAACGTGCCTAAACACCGAATATTTTGTCAGCATATTAGTATAGACGCTTTTAGTTGCTAAATAAGTTACTACTAGACAATTTGTATATATGTGTGTATTGATAACTTTGTATAAGATAGTGTATGGTATTTTTTTATTGACTCTTATTTGAAATCAAATAGCTATTAAGCAACTTTTTTAAAAATGTGAAATGCGTTTTTGTTCGGCTCTTTGCCCGCGTGATAGTGTTGTTCCGAGACAAAACTCCCGCTATATATTTTCCTGGGATAAAAAGCCTTTCCTTCCCAGAGACTCAAACTATCTTTACACTCGATTTCATCGAAATCTGCCCGGTAGCTTTTGAGTCTATCTTTTTCAGACAGGCAGACGTAGCGAGGGACTTTGTTATACATTATTATTATTTTTACTTTATTTGGAAAACTACAGAAAAAACATAATACTTATAGATTAAAAACAATTAAACAACACATTATCTAAAACAGTTCTCATAGATTATAAATATCATTATACATATAAGGATTATTTTTAGAAGCCATAGTCATTTATTGCTATGTTTAAACTAACAAACTTTTGGCTCTTTACATTAGTATTGCAAGATAGATTTAAATTGTTATGCACAGCATCTAATAAGTAAGGTGATATCAGCCCAGTATTATGTACTATACCCAGTGCTGGGTACCAGTCACCTTTAGTACTAAGAGGGATTAGGTCTTAGTTCACCACGCTAGCTACTGCGGATTGGTAGACTTCACACACCCTCAAAATTTCTATAGAGAACTTCTCAGGTATACAGACCTCACGATGTTTTCCTTTACTGTTAAAGCAAGCGATAATTTACAAAGAAATACATCATTTTAGAAAAGTCAGAGGTGTGTGCCCTCGGTTTTTTATCTGAGAATATTCATCTCGGCAATCGATTCCACAGCCACCTAGGCTAACTAGGCAATAAGTATCTTATATATGTTTAAATACATAAGCTATTGTATTTAATACAATAAGGTAAACTACTGATGGCGGAGGCTGGCGAGTGTTGCAACATTATCCCGGATATAACCGCCGCAATTTATAGCCCGAGAGCAGTTTTATCTATAATACCCATCTTTAATACAATAGCAAAAGGTATATTTTACTTTACTACCTATTGATTGCTGGATATAAATCAGTATAATAAATACAATATTCGACTTTATAGCAGTTAATATTAGGTCCAGAACGGAGTCGCTCTGCCATTCTAGAAACTCCTGTTTCTTCTACTTACCCTTATTTAATTCTAATGTAGGTTAGCGTAATTGTATTACATTCGTCATATTGAAGAAACGAAACGGGTTTATGACCAGCAGCTTTTCTGACGTCAATGTTAGAAAATCTACTAAAAGTGTGGCCCGACCACAAACCCAGGACCTTTCAGTATTGAACTCATACCCGTCCACTAGACGAGAGGGCTTGTACGATGCCGTGATACTAAATAAAAAAAAGTCGAGTCCTGCGACCTCATTATTAGAAATAGATCTGCACACTTTTTACTTTATTTTCATATTCACGCAAGAGACGTTTATATGTCTAGGTAGGTTGTTTGCAAAAATCAAAATAGAAGGTGCCGCTTTGTCTATTTCTGACATTAATTACTGTATAGATAATACACACACATCACGCATTTATCTCCGAAGGGTTTATACAGAGGCGCAACCAGGACATCCACTTTTTGTTAAGTGTGTTCTGTCTATATGAGATATAGGAGACTATCGCCATATCGAGCACAATTTCCAAACTCAGCAGAAACACCTAAATATGACTTTGCCCAACCCCGGATTCGAACCCAGAACCTCAGAGCGCTGCCGTACCATGCAGTACAACTACGCCACAAGGTCCGCAATTTGGAATTACCGACACAAACTAACACACAATAATTATTAAACTGTTAATTAATGTATACCAATAGTCCAACAATCAACAATAGACCCAGATCTCGGATCAATAGCTCAATCGAGAACAATAATTCACTCGCCTATAGAAACAGGTCGACCCCGAATTCATTGGTATAACGTTCTGTCCTTTGTTAATTGATTGCCTGTCAATTTGGAATAACTCCATTGAACTGTATTGGTGTTATGATATTCGTATTGGGCTGTGGGGATGTTCAGAAACTGTTAAACTGACTGCGATACTTTAAATGTTTTTTCGAAGAGTTACTAACTATCTATAGATATTATAAAACAAAGTCCCCTTTTTGACTGTATGTTATCGAATTTCTCAAAATGTACTGAACGGATTTTTGTGAACTTCGGTATGGAGATAATTTAAGACCCTGGAAAGGCTAGGCTTTCTATCCCGGAAAAATATATAGCGGGCCTTTTATCCCGGAAAACTTTTACAAACGGGCGAAGCCGCAAGCAAAAGCCTTCATGTCGAAAGGATATCGGTGGTCGGTTATTTTCGTTTATTATTCCATTCACTTCCGGCTTGATTTTCTATTATATTAGAACAATGGAAAATAAACAAACGCGCACAATACTGCTTGTTCACATTGTTTTCAATACATGTTCAACGTCGGGTTCAAAATGTATTGGTATTGGTAGATTTCGAAACCTATTCTCATTTATTTTTGGTAGTTATTACAAAGTAATAAACACACATCACGCTTTTACTAAAGAAGTAGGCAGGGGTGTCACGGCACGATTTTTTCGTTATACCTGTTCCGTCCCATGATGTGATAGGGGAAAGCTATCGCCATATCAGGCACAAATTCCAGACTCCGGGCTAATACTGAGTAAACAAACCCTATATCACTGCATATATTATTTTCATGGAAGCAAATGACCGGGATTAAAGCCTATGTGTTAATCCCGGCAATGATCTAACCTTGTGTCAAATTTCATCCAAATACGTTCAGATGTTCCTGCGTTTACAACAAAAAACTTTTTACAGACTTTCCCAATTATAATATTACTAACTAAGATTATATTATCTGCAAACATATAATATGTATTTAACCGCTGGCCATTACCATCAGCCAATCCACATTGCAGTGAAATGATGTGGCAAGATTTAGTTATCTTTCTTTGCTGTTAATAACTTCTGGGATTTTCTCATACCATAATCTGGTAGAAGAAGAAGTAGTCAAATATAAAAGTAAGAAGTCCAAATATTTGTGAAACAGTGTTAAGAGTAACTTAACAGACTCCAAGACTTATCATTCAACATCTACAATAAAAATGAAGGTTAACACAACTCTATTAAATTAAAAGAAAGTTCACGTTGGATAAATATTCGCAAGTCATCTAGAAAAAGTGTCCGTACTGTTTTCTAACCTACTTAAGAAAAAATGACAGTGATTTTTTCTAAAATTCAATTGAGGTAATTCATCATCATCATCAGCCCTGTATTATATACTGTCCCACTGTTGGGCACGGGCCTCCTCTACTACTGAGAGGGATTAGGCTTGATGTAATTAGTAACATTGAAAATTATGATTGATAACGCCTACAACTTATAGGGCGAAATAGCTACACCAATACAGATGGTACAATGATAGGATAGCGACCACCGTTCACAAGGTGTTAAAGCCCGTCGTAGTGGCCCACGGAAGTGTGTCGCGTTCCGGGATCAGCCTGTGTTTATCCGGTTTCAACCGACCGGCATAATTGCGTCAACTGGCGATGGATAATTATCTCTCATCAGTGGATACTCTATCAGGCCCTCAATACCATCAGGTGCAGTGGGGTCACTTTGTTAAAAACAAATATTTGGTCCAGTTAATAGAGTTCAATATTGAATAGTAAGACATGCGGCTTTGACATGGAACTCGTTGAATGACCTGTTTCACAAGCTGCTGATAGTGGGATTATGAACTGTGCTCCTGTGATGATAACCTTTTCGTTTGTATTTATTTACATAATTGAGATCGTATTTACATATTCACTATTATTGAGACCTCAATTGTTAATCTATAAAACTATTAATCTGTTGGTTCTCCTAAGATGAAATAAATAAATAATACGGTTTTGTACTTTATATTAGTCCTAGTACTACATACTTGTATACCTTTTGACTTCTATCTACTTTTGTTGTTCCGGGAAAAGCGGAATACGCTGCCGGTCAGCCTCAAGGAGGGACTGGTCAATTATGTTGGCTTTTGGTTTCTAAGTGTTATGATTTGGAAATCTTTATTATTAAAGCTCTTTTACATCATGTATCTACCACCGCTTTAGACCGTTTTGCTGTGAAAGAGAAACGGCTAAAGAAACTCAGCACCACACTCAGCAGCGGCGAAGAGTGAAATTTTCCGAAAAGGAATTCGACACATCATATAATTTATAATAATATGCATAAATGTGGTTTGCAAATCGTTCTAATGATAATTATATTTTATATAAATTACGAAAGGAAATTACTGGTCTAATCCCTCTAGCGCCGTTAGCCTAGTTAGGTGTGGAACGGACTGCCAAGACGAATGTCCGCAGGTTCAAATCCCAAGTGCACACAACTCTGACATTTCTAAAATCATGTGTGTATTCTTTGTGAATTTATCGTTCGCTTTAACGATGAAGGAAAACATCGTGAGGAAATCTGCACATCTGAGAAGTTCCCTACAGGAATTTCGGAGGTGTGTGAAGTCTACCAATCCGCACTAGGCCAGCGTGGTGGACTAAGGCCTAATCCCGCTTAGTAGTGTAGGAGGCTCGTGCCCGGCAGTGGGACAGTATATAATATAGGGCTGATGATGATGATCATGACGAAAGGGAAGCCGGTAGGAATCGGGTTATATGGATCCTTCGCCACTAACACTCAGGGTCATTTTGACTTTGATAGGTCAAGAGGAGCTGTTACCAATGCATATTTGTCTCCATTGCTCATTTTATCATTACATAGAAATGATGCATTTGATGAAATTTTATTAATAAATCTGTCAACAGTTCGCAAAAGGCACACCAATTGATCAATTTCGCAAAAATCATTGTTGCAAGCGATCCATTCTAGCGTGAAACCGTTGGCCAATCAATTAGTAGTGTCTAGCGTGAATCACTATGGGCCTTGTCAGAAGGTTGAAAGTCACTCAAAGGGCAATGGAGAGGGCTATGCTCGGAGTTTTCTTGCGGGATCGAATCAGAAACGAGGTGATCCGCAGGAGAACCAAAGTAACCGAAATAGCCCTTAGAGTTGCGAAACTCAAGTGGCAGTGGGCAGGGCACATAGCTCGTAGAACTGATGGCCGTTGGGGCGGAAAAGTTCTGGAGTGGCGACCACGAACCGGTAGACGCAGCGTAGGCAGGCCCCCCACGAGATGGACCGACGATCTGGTGAGGGTCGCCGGAGTCCGATGGATGAGGGCGGCCCAGAACCGGTCCCTGTGGCGCTCAATGGGGGAGGCCTATGTCCAGCAGTGGACGATTCAAGGGCTGAAATGATGACGATGATGAGCGTGAATCAGAGGTTAGGTGGGAGGAAGGGAACCGCTGCTTCCACCTAGATCCCACATTTATTATATTTATTTATTTATTAGGTTTTCCAGCAAACTTAGCACTACGATTACAATAATTTAAATATTATAACTTATAGCTATAATGTAAGCCCACATTATTTAGATTACCTGAAAATTTCGCATCCCAACACCGAATCGAAATTAAGATTTTGTCCTTTAGCTAAATTGTAAGGTTATTTTGATAATTTTACTTCGATCATTTTTCGGATTCAGATTCTTGAAAAATGGCGTTACTTTAAAGTTTTAGGAGGCATATCAAGGATTAATAATATTAAGTTATAATAGATCGATGATATTGTTGTCAGGTCGAGAAAGAAAAATAAAAAAAAATAGGATAATGCTTAATATACAGGGATACCTCTGCTAACATTGTGCCCAAAAATGAATATCTATATCCCTTGAATAAATAATCCATGAATAAATATTTTCGCAAAAAGTTCTAGTTCGGCGGGAAGTATGATGTTCGCGCTCCGAAAAATTCTGTTTTGGCAGTAGTGCGCATGTAAAATTAAAATTAAAATATTATTTTTTTCGAAGCTTACACTTTTTTATTTTACATCTATGGGTAGAATAACTGATGGTAAAGTGATGTTTACAAAAAGATAAGTATATAGTTTAATTAAATAATGCACACTTGTATCACAATGACCCTGTATAGGAAATACTAAAAAAAAAATTATACTCTTTAAGAAAAATATGCTGAAGATACAGTTTTTTCATGATTTATAGATGTAATTTTTTTATTGTTAATATTTTAGGTATAATAACATACCTATAATAAATTAACATCAACTTCGAATAGTGAAAAGGAATAGCTGAAAAAAAACAACAAAATTTCTTATTTCTAACTCCTTCAATGACAACAGTTAAAAAAAATCTTTTCAAGAACCACTAATACTTGAAAATGTAAAATGTATGCAAATAAATGTACTTACTACCTACTGTAATTTAACACGAAGTATTACTAACCGTTGTTACGAAATGCAAATGCTAACATCGCGATAGATGCGCGCACACAAAACAAACAAATAGATAATGATTGCCGTCTAGACATTGCATTGTTTATTTTACTTTATACGGACGCGTGAAACGTCAAGTATTACATTTGAACGTTGTAAATTATAATTTATTCTTCAAATGAAAGATAATTAACTGTATTTTGGTTTATTTTGTTAATCTGACATTTTGTAAAATGTAATTGCAGTCTATATGTTTTTGAAATTAATTCTAAGTTGGATGCAGGCCGCTTTTGAAAGGTTTTGAAATTGTTATGGGAGGTTTGTGTTTGGCATGAGATTTTCAAAGGCTGATATTGGTATTTTAAATCAGATTGCAGATAGATAGGTGATATTGATTTGCTTGTTAGCCACCATGAAAGTGCGAGCTTTATGTTTGAATTTAGAAGTGATACCAGCTTGTGTTGCTATTATAAGATCTTTAGTTTCAGGGTGAATGCTAGTTTGGTGGTAGGATATATTTTATATCCGCCCTGATAGCGACCATTGTACACAAGGTGTTAAAACTCGTCATAATGGCCCGCGCAAGTGTCGCGTTCTTGGATTAGCCCGTGTATATCCGGTTTCAACAGATCGGAATGGTTATATCGACTATGGAGGGGTAATCAACACTCGTCAGTCCATATTCTATTGGACCTCTCTCCGCTTACCATCAGGCGCAGTGGGGTCATTGTACCGTGCACGAAAAAAAGACACGTTTGCATGTCCATGCAGTGTTTTTATAATACGTGTTTATGTCACTTTGCTATTGTTTATTGGCAGGCATGTGACGAATAAAGACATTAAATAGAGCAGGAAGTTGAGGAAATTGAGTTTATTTATGGGCAAAGATTATTTAACATTAAGTGAACAAATTACTTATTTCTGGATGCTATTAACAATGTATATAAAATGATCTCTTCTATTTGCTAGTATTGCATTTCGGTGGAGTCGGTGACGGACATGGGCGTTCTCAGGAAGGGGCGAGGGAGCAATTGCCCCCTGCCCTAGGATCAACAAAAGTATGAAAGTATTTTTATTGTGTAATTGGACTACTTAAAGATATGAAATTTCTGTTTTGCCCCCTGAATCACAATTTAAGAATTACTCCTCCATTAATTAAAAACTGACTACGCCTATGACGCAAGATGCTGCAAATCATGCTTAATCATAGCCAATGATTCAACATCACTGTTATCTTCTTTCTGATCTACAACTTATAAGGCATATCTAAAACAAGAACGCGGTGTCTCAATCAGGTTTCTTTAAGTCAAAATGAACTCGCAGTCAGTAGTCACTCTAACTTGTCGCAAAGATCTGAAGTTTGCCGCTTTCCTCAATTACTTTCTGCTATACATGTCGAGTTGTTGCGTACTGTTGTACAGAAGGTGGTTAGACTGCGTAACTGAACCGACTTTAAATTAAATAGTATCGAACATGTGAGTAAGGTTAATATGTATGAGCCCTTTTAATTTAGAATTAATTTATTTACGATATTTTTTTTTAGTCCTATAGAGAAATAATAAATGAATTCATCCAACAGTCAATTATTACGTAGACTCTATCATATACATTTAACCTAATCTCTACATCGAATCAAACTTGTTAACACTGACTAATAGACAAACCACTGACTCTAGAACCAGAATTGTGCGCGTGAGTTTTACACATAATGTAGTCATGTACTAAGAAAGAATTATCATTAGTTACCTACGTACGTCACAGATTCAGAAAGTTTAAGTCCAAAAACATGCGAATATTTGTATAAACATTTGATTGACATCTAGATTGCCAAATAATCTAATTGTAAATTATAGGTAACGTATATAAGGCGTCTTGGTTAAAGTATAAAATGAGATTTATTTTTCAGTATATCATTCAATATAGAATGTATTCACATACATTTATTTCTATGCATTCATTTCTTCTAATGCAATCTAAACATATTTTATTATTAGGTCCAATTTATTCCAAAGCTAAGGTTCATTTAAAGAACTTTCATTATATCGACCGGGTCGCGACCTATCACCGACAGTAAAGGCACGTCTAGCCGAAAATATTACAAAGCGAAATAGTCGTTTGGAGGAGTCTGATTTTTAATTTAGTATTTTAATGAATCATAATCCTTATTGCGAATAATATAATATAAATTATGCAACGCGCCTGGCTTTATTATAATAGCAATCATGTACAACTTAAAAAAAATATGAGAATTGAAATAAAAATGTTTTTCGAATTTTAATATTATAATTTCCTCCCAACTTTTGAATACTGTAGCCTTCATGGTCACGGAGAGGACTAAGGTGTTGGTTGTCTAAAAAGTTCAAGTGAGTTTTTTTACAAAATATTAAAATATATTTATTACAATGTCTAACATTCGCATAAAAATAAGAAATCGTTATAGAAAATGAGAACTAGGCGCTTAGCCATGTTTGTGTAAATTTTGATTGCCAAATTAATTTGAATAAACAAACATCTTTATTATAACCCACCGTATTTTGGCAAAAAGAAATCTATCTAAGCACTTACTAAGAACATTAATAAAATTTCCAAAGTATAATTAAAATTGAAACCAGTTAGTATTATCAGAAACTAAATACATACCAAGTGACTCGGTCACCTCCAACATTAATTACATTTCAGTAGTACTTTAGTTAGATTCTGACTTCGCAAAGTGACTTTGCAACTGCATCGCAATGAAGGATTAATATCTAGTTCCTCTACTCTTCACGGCCCTAGAGACAGAATTGCTCTCTGTATGTATCCTGACTATTGCCTATAGGTAACAGGCAGTAATATTCTGAGAGATAGAACCAGGAAACTGGTGACAACAACAACTATTTGAGTCTGGTTTCATTTCTACATTTTACTGGTGGTACTGTTAGGTCTCTCATATACGTATGTGCAAGTCCGCCTGGGTAGGTACCACCGCAATAACTATTTTTGGCGCCAAGCAGCATTTGTAGTCATTGTATTGTTCCGGTTTGAAAGACATTGTAGCCAGTGTAACTACTGGCCATAATAAGACTTAACATCTCTTGTCTCAGGATGGTGAGCGTAGTAGAATACTGAACCATACTTTTTAATTCAAAGTTTTGGTGTTTCTACTGTTTATGGGCGGTTGTATCGCTTACCATCGGCGATCGGCAATCCCGTCTCGGCATTCAAAGGTATAAAAAAATAAACCATATATAAAGATCCCAAACTCGTCCAAGAACGGTTCTCAGTCCCAATACGTCATTAAAAAATAGCGCAACACCAACAGATAATGTACTTTCCTATTAGAAAAAAAATCAGAATAGTTCCATATTTGCTGAGATTGTGTACGTACTAACTATGATGTATGTATTATATTATAGAAGTGCTTCACATCTTGTTAGGATCGGAATCTAAATGTAATATAGCGAGCAAGGCAAAGGTTCGGTTATGGTGAAGGCGGGCGGCCCCGACCAGTCGAATGTAATTACAGCGCCGACTGTCGAGCGGAACACGCTTCCCCTTGGCCCCTTAACGGCTGCCATTTGATCCTTTGCCTTTAAAGGCATGATCTTAATTCTATTTGAGGAGTATTTTGAATTGATTAAAGTATATTAACAATTATAGACCACTAGGTGTTGCTCGCTCCTTCGCCTGCGTGGAAGATTTTTCCAGTAAAAATGCAGCGTGTATGTTGACCTAGATATGGTCTATCTATGTGCCAAAGTTCATTAAAATCCGTCCATTATTGCTAAAAATCTACTCAGACAAATATCCCATACAAAAGAAATATCATTTACTTATATTATTTATTTATTTATTCATAGATATAAGAACATATATACAATTGAGTTTCTTAAAAAAATATTTAAAAACTCATACTCACAAATTCTTCTGAAAGTAAGAATCAAGTAATCGAGTATTGTACAAAAATAAACAACATAATGGATGCCCCTAATTCTGCTACATTCTAATTTGTAAATGACTATTGTACATGCATTATAATTTTTGTAAGTGCCGTTGCTTCATGCTTTTGCGATTTGGTCTTGCTAGTTGGCGTATTAAGACTTTTTTGTTTTATTTTCAGTGTCGTTTTGGTAAAAGTACATTTAATTCATATGTAAGAAATTTTAATATATAACTTCAATATGAAGTAGTCTGTCTAAATTTATTTGGCAATTCGGGATAGGTTCATTATGCTTTTCTGGAAATTGTACTAGGTTTGAAGCTCCCAGAAGAGGTTGCAGTTGAGTCGTAAAAGTAACTTTCATGATCCAATCATCATTTCAGCCGGGAATTGTCTAATGCTGGCTTGATCCAATAGCGGAAATATATCACGTTAATTCAAGTTGATATCGTGCGGTCGAAACTGCAAATAACACGTATATAATAAATTCGAAAGCAACGCATCATGCCATCAAGAATTCCATTGGTCCTTGGTTTATGGGCGGCGCGGCGTGAGTTCACCATTACATGGCCCACTGCCCTATTTTCCCTTTCGTCCTTGATAAAAATAATGTTTTTTTTGTTGCTTGCGTAAACAATTAAAGAATCCTCATGAATAGCCAGTAAATTAAAAGAAAACATAACAGAATATCAATTATTATATAATATTATTTACTGGAATTTGAGTTCCTGTTCCAATATTTTTTACATATTTTTTTACTCAAGCACAGCAATGTGAACTCGTTACTGATGGTAAGTGAAGTTAAGCCCAGATAAGGTGCTGCTGACGAGAGATTACCCCTCGCCAGTCGACATTATTATGCCGGCCTGTCTGAAAACAGATATACACAGGCTGATCCCTGCACGTCACATATAAGCGAGTTTTCCACATTGTACATGGTCGCTATCCGGGCGGATAGAAATATCCTGCCATCACTCACAAACAACTGTTCTAGTAAAATACCAAATTGTTATAGACACTTATTTGTTTTCCTTTATAAGTGTAATGGCAGCTAAGATAATATAAACTGTGAGACCGAAGACCGAATTCGTCCCTCAGTTTGGGCTCGCAAATTATTTAATTTTTCGGTTTGTAAAACATGTGTTTATAGTAACGGAATGGCTTTTCCTACTTAGACTTAGGTATTCATATTAACTTTACTCCATCTGTGTCCAGCAATAAACTCCGCGAACGGCACGTATTTTATAGTCTCTGCCTACCCCTTTGCGCATGCTAACTTGAATTTATTACATACCACCAATACATACAACCAATTCAATTACTAAGTAAATTGCAACCAATGATTACCGAATTTGACATGCGTAATTATAACGTAGTTGCAACATGCAATATTTCACAATCCAGATCGCCATTTTTGTTAATTGATCCAATTTGCATAATACATATTTTGTGCTGGTTTGCTCAAGTGTTCTTAATTTACGTTAAATAAAAATATTTTGAATGTTACATCCGTATAACACTTTTATATATTTATTTTGAACTACTAAACAAGTTGTTTTTCTGATAGAAATTGCATTATTCATTAAACAGTTCGTCTCCCAAAGGTCTTAAATTTCACAGTAATTATATAGGACCTTAAAATCAAACCGTACAGAGATTTATTGCATATACTTATCTTTACAGGTGCTGACTTTATATCGAGGTGACTGCCTCGGTGGCGTAGTTGTACTGCATGCCCGGTACGGCAGCGCTCTGAGATTTTGAGTTCGAATCCCGAGTCGGGTAAATAATATTTGGGTTTTTCTGCTCAGTATCCCAGAGTCTGCAATTTGTGCCCGATGTGGCGATAGGCTCGCCCCCTATCACATCATGGGACGGAATACACTTGGCGATAATTGGGTGCTCTGGTTACTCTGCATACCCCTTCGGGGTTAAATGCGTGATGTGTGTATTATATATGCAATAAGTACTTAGCGTCAGAAATAGACAAAGCGGCACCTTTCTATTTTGATTTTTGCATACAACCCACCTAGACAAATAAACAGTACCAGGAAAGCAGAATAATGAAGCGCTGTTATTTATTCTTGTAGTGTCCCGACGAGGTTCGTCGCAATGGGTTTATAATTCTCGCTGGCTCCGTGCTCGGTGGCAGTAGGAAATTAAATTCATAAAGTAAGATGTTTAATATTTCGTTCGTTTATTCTCCTTTAGCTTGAAATGGGAATTAAGGAGATGTTTTGTAACTTAACTATATAATAAAGGCGTACAACTTGTATTATAAAGTATGCTAATTGGACGACGACCTAGATATGAAATTAATTGGATGAGATACGATCCGTAAATAATATTACCCGGGAAGCGATACTTTATATTATGAGCTAATTAGCAAGACTGGTGAAGTTGTGTTGAAAATGATTATTTTCAAAACAGCCAGCTTCGATAGATCAGTGGTTCCAAAACTTTTTTCTCATAGACTCCTTTCAATGTTGGTTCCAATGGACCTTTTTTTTAGGTTTTTCAGAGAAAATGCATTACAACTACCGCCCAGCCATCGCAGAGGATTATGTTGGGATCACCATGCCCCTTACGACCCCTATTAATATTTTCTACCTACATTGATAGGTGAAGTGATAACATTTTAGTACTTTACTATCCAACCAGAAAAAGTTTCGTGGATCCTATACGAATTCTGGACCCCCATTTTTTGATCACGCCAACGTAGATCCCCGTCAAATCTCCCGTGGCCACTGGGAGTCCACTTGGACCACTTTCGGAATCAATGAAAGCGGTACTGATTTGGAAGGTAATTTTTTTAAAAATGTATATCTATGCAATACGCACTTAAATGTTAAAAATACCAGATGTTTTACATCACTATGAACCCTGAAGCATCCTCTAAGGATGTCGAAAATAAAAAACAAACAACTAAAAAAATCCTAAGTCCTAAATTCGACTTATATAAAAATATGTTTCCGTCAATGGTGAAGGGTCCATATAACCCGATTCCTGTCGTCTTCCTTTTATGTAGAATCTAGTCTAGTAGAATGATTTGCATACAACATTTATACTGATTACTACCTATATGTTGTGTCGGGTTGCTTTTCAGAAAATGCCATCTTTTGCCACTGGTTTCCGTCATTATTGGATCAATTTTGAAAATGTTCTTACAAAGTTAATAAGTACTCAGTCTATTTAAAAATGATCTGACAACATCTAACGTGACTTTTACTCGATATAAGAAATAATACAATACCGCAGTTGCAAGGCCGTCACACAAGATTTTTTCGTGTGGTAATCTGTTAGTGCCGTTTTAAAATTAGTTGAAAGTTTGCTTCACGTCATTGAGTTCTTTTTATACATACATGATAAAGTGATCCTATTATACCTGATGGTAAGTGGAGTGGCGTCCAATAGAATGTCGACTGACGAGATCTGATTACTCCTCGCAAGTCGACTCAACTATGCCGGCCTGTTGGAACTGTTTACGCAGACTGATCCCGGAACAAGACGCACTTACGTGGGCCACTGTCGTGAGTTTTAATACCTTGTGTACGGTGGTCGCTATCCGCGCGGATATAATATATATTCTACCATCAACAACTGTTACGTCGTAATTCCTATACTGTGCTTCCTTGCTATGCCTCGGTAATGGACATCGAATTAATTCTTTGATAAGTTTTGAGATGAAAACTTGAAAGTTTTTAAAGTAGATCGCGGTTACGTCGAAAAAAGTAAAGTATAGCGTGTAAAGACAATGTAGTTAACATAGTAGGTTCAGAATCACACTATCTCCAGAGATAAGCGCGTTTAAACTAACAAATAAGAAATTCAGAATGAAAAACATAGAATAAAAAAAGTGTTATACAACATGGTTTATATTATTTGACGGGTTAGTAACTAAAAAATAAAAAAACAATTTGAAAATATGACGAAGAGCACCGCTGTGGTGTGATTTGTCTTTTTGGGTATAGCAAAAAAAAAACTAACTAAATTATAGTGCGTAGTCTTAAGGAATCCGAAAACCAGTTTTATTTCAATGGTACAAGGAGGTTTTGTATTTCGTTCTAATTGTGAAATTACTAGGATCACATAAATGTCTTCCACTTATTTCCCAATCCCAAATCATTTCAAACCTATTTCACTCATTACTCGAACAATCATAAATAATCTACGTAAAATATTTATCTCAAAATGTAGGTTGGTCGTAGCTTTGCTATTAAATCCTCGTTCCGAAAAATAATTTAATTAATAACTTGATTGACATAAATTGCCTATAAATTAAGTTTAATTGAGTATTTTCGAAAAAAGAAACGACCGTTTTGCTAATTTGTTTTATAATAAATGCGGGATTTTTCAAGAAATGTACGGCTTTGTAACTTGAATTATAATGGAAATAAAAACTATTTTACGGATTTTATCGCGGTTTTTAAATTATTATTTTCTCCCGACGTTTCGAAGACTTTGCAGCCTTCATGGTTACGAAAAAATCTGTAAAATAGTTTTTATTTTCAATGTCTAACATTCGCATAAATATAAGAAAACACTAATATAACGGTTTAAATGTTTATTTTAACGCTTTATCCGTTTAGCCACTTTCTACTTTATTAATAGAATAGAAGTATGTAATCAGCTTATTCGGGTGTAATTGGTTACCAATAAATTCTCAAATCATAGTCATATTGCACGTATTCGTCAAATTATTTGCCAATATTCTCAATGAGGCTTAACTCAGGAATGCAATGCTTGTATGATTGGCGCTTGTAAATAAAACTTTTGTTGTTATTTCTCACTTCGTGTTGCGTATTTTATACAATAATAAAGTTTTATATTAGTGTATTATATTATTATTATTAAATGCTTAATAAAAAAGATTAAGTAATAATTATTATTAGTTAAATCAATTTATTTCATTTTAGTTTGATTGATATCTGTGAGTACCAGGCGATCAGAACCGCGCGGAGCTCTCGACCAGAGGTCCGAGTCAAGGCGAGACGGCGCGGCCTCCACAACTGTTATAAAATGCGTTGCACAAGTTATTGCCCGATCGCTTTTTACAGTCGCGTTCCGTTACGGTATTCTTAATACATTTTTTTGGTTATCTTTAAGTAGAGCTCAGAGTAAAAAAGTTTTTATATGTCAGCGGACGTAACTGATGGTTAGTAAGAGTAAGAACCATAATGCAGTTAAATGATATAATATTACTAAATACGTTGGAAAACCTTTTATTGTCACCCTTTAGTTTCTAGTTTAATCAGTTGAAATTAAATAATTTTGGCAAAAAAACAGTTTAGTGGAAATCGAAGAATAATATAACCTATTCCGAGTACAAAGAATATGCAATAAATAGGTTAACTTATAACGGTATATTTTATAGAATACATGAATATTAATTTCATCAATCAAAGGAAATTTCTCATGCGACCGAGATTTGTAACGTTGCTACGTACAAAAAATGAGAACAGATCGTAAACATCTCACTACTCGAGGTACTGATAGTAAAATAACACACTAGACTCAACAAAGCCTTTTAAAGGCAGAAAAAATCCGTTATCAAGGCATGAGGTCACACATTATAGTTATAATAGGCTAGTAACCAAGACAGACCGATAAATCAATGAAGACGACCTTATAAATAGGTCTATTGTTAGAACGTCTAGAGTTATATATATTTCTTTATATTTAATTACTCTATTCATATAGAAGCTGGGAAAGCTGACTAAGAGGCATAAAATTCAAATACCTATCCTTTGGATATGATAAAGTCGTTTCCTCTTACCGCTTCGCTAAAAATGTAGATCGGGTAAATTTATTTGCAAAACTTCACAGATGCAAGCATGACTAAATACTAGATAAAAACGAACTCAACAAAACATTTTTGCGTGTTTCTAGATTAATTTATGCGTCAGAAACTGATGCCTCGCAATTTCGTGAGAAATATTGATTAGTAACGCTGATTTGTGGAACAATAAGTACCACACTAACTTTACCACATTTTAGATTTTTGACAATAATTTGATAGGTGTTTTATTTTAGGCTTAATAAAAGAATTAGTTTTTTGAAAAAATAGATTATAGCGTTTTATTTGAAGTGTATCATCCATTGTTATTATCTACTGGTGTAGACTAAGTAGACTAAAGTGTCCTTACAGCAATTTAAAAAAGTTTCTTGTGTTTTTTAATCTGTTTCCGTCATGCATTTAACATAAATAATAATTAACAGTACCTTAATTTGCAATATTATTAAAGAATAAAATGGATTTTCTGATTATAAATTACAATATCGCAGAAAAACATGAACTCAATACAATTTTCCTTAAAACTAGACAATCCTGCAACATCACGTCAGTTCTCACGTCCCTGAACGTTAGTTGCAATTGACTTCTGACACGGTCCACGCGCATACGAATCAACGCATCGGTACAATTATATAGCACTGACGCTAACAATTGTTCAATATTCACATACAAAAATATAACGGTGTTCGATTTTCAAATTTGAAAGAAACTATTTAATTTCCAATTTTACAATCAGCCAGCTTGTGCTCAACGATTATAATTCATAGTTTATGTTACATGATCAAACGAGATAGTGCGAAGGCGGACAGCGCCGCGGTCTCAGCCGAAATATGAATAGATAAAAATTTATTTGAGTTTCGGTTAGCGTGATGCGATATCGTATTAAGTGCATACATAAAGTTGTGTTTGTGTTGTGTAGTTGTGTTTAGTGAATTGCTGTTTCTTTGTGTGTAGTGTAACCTTTGTGTGACGTACTGCAGGATCAATTAAAGGATTATTGTTCTTGAATTTAAAATATTAAGGTTTGTATTTTAATAAATGTATTTATTCTTTTTTAAAATACTTCGACGACATATCTTAAGGAACGTGAATAAATAATGTATTAGTTTTATTAAAATGTTCTACAGAGAAATCGCTTACTGATCTTCGCAAGTTTTTTGCTAAACTTAACCCCGAGTTATCTTGAACCAGATAAAATTCCCGCTTTACTCATGTTTTCCCTGGATAAAAAGTAGCCTACAGAACTTAGGAGTAATGTATTTTCCTATTGGTGAAAAAATTCAAAATAGGGTCCTGAGATTAGTTCAAACAGATTCTTCAGCTTTATATATTAGTAAAGATTCTATGGACAAGGATCGATAGTATAAAGAATCGCTTGCAAGAGTCAATTTCTGCAAGTTTTAATCTAAACCCCGCTTTATATTGTACTAGTACATTGCACACATACGTCTGGACACGCGAGCTGTTTGCTCTACACTCTCTACATTGATGTAAATATAATTCAATTTGGGGGAGAGACTAGGCGTTAGATTCGTGGTACATTGCAAATTAAGGATGAATGGGGACATGACACGGTTTTAGAAATGGCAAAATATATGTATGTTTGAATTAAACTATTTAAAAAATCTTATGCTATTTTGGCATATCTATTTGCTACATAATATGTTTGTTAAAGCTACATAATAAAGGCTTTTTTTCCTTTAAAATGTTTACAAAGTTTAGTTAATACTTTATTTAATTAGGAACCAAGGATATTTTTGTCATCATTATTAGGTATTTGACTTATTTTTATTCACTTTTATAAAATATGTACATGAACATCGTATAAATTCTGAAACAGAAAAATACATTGAAATCTGGTGAATAATCCACATAATATACGCCTTTGAAATTAGGCGGTAGGGGTGAGTGTCACAAAACAAAAAAGGGACGAAATACCTGCATGTGACGTCAGCGGTTATTACGATGCGTGCGAAAGAAAGGGATGGAGCGATATCCCCACTCCGAGCCCACTCTTGCACGTAGCAATATTTAAAAATTTAATTACTGCCTCATTTTTTATCGAATTTTAATGCTGTTTTCACAGAAGGGTTTTTTTTTGTACTAATTGCTATTAATTTTTTTAAATTACAGACTATCAAACAGTGAAATATCCTATTGTTTTCGTCCTTACAGTTGAGGATGGGAAGTAAAATTCATGTTTAAGAACAGTTTTTTCCACATCACAAAGTTTGCGCCATTCTATACTGCGTCACCTGCGAGTTTATATACGAGTTACCAATTCCTGGCATTTTAAAATTTATTTCGATGCATCGTAAACTTTGGGATCTTATGTTTGAACAAAAAATCAACACATATTACTTCTCATATGAAGACAAGGTTAACTAATAAGAAAAACAAATTACTAGTTATTTGTTTCAAGACAATTTATTTTAGTTATACTAGTTGTTTCTCGTTGCACCGCCCATGTGTTAAACATTTCTCGTAACTAAGTACCAGTGGCATAGGGTAAAATTTGCCGAAAGGGAACACGACCCAACTTAGCTATAGATACTAACAATATGCATAAATAAGGTCTGCAAATCAGTGTAATGAAAATTAGATTTTACATCAATTACGAAAGGGAAGCCGGCATGAATCGGGTTATATGGACCCTTTGCTACTACTAAGTCCCTGTGCACAAGAACGTTGCCTGCCGATGGCCCAGAAAGCGGGGGGGGGGATATGAATTGTAGGTAAAGTCGAGAACACATGATCCCCCCCCACTGCCCTTCTCCCGCTTTAACAACAAGCTTTTCTGCTTGGCAGAGTGCGTTTGATGACATATACATGTTAGCACAAAGGGAGCCAGAAACAACTAATAGATAACACTCCATTCAGCTAAAAGCTGTCAATTTCCTTATAGCACATTGCTTCGCCTATCACCTATGGTTTGAGTTAAATTTGAAGCCTAGAAAATGTATACATAAAGAAAGAAATATAGGAAAAATAAGGACTTAGGATTATTGATAAAATGTTAAATATAAAAAAAAACAATAACAGTGCAGAACGTACGGAATATTAACAATAGAATTGGTGAATTCATTCGAGTTTTAAAACCTCTGCCCATCCCTGCCCCCCCTTAAATGTGCACCTGACTCTGTCAGTTTTATAATCATGTTTTATTTCTCGGCAACAAGTTTACGTGTGTGCGATGCAGAATATCAAGAGCAACGAATGCATAATATCTCTATTTTTACAATATATATAATGTCAAGGGTGCTGTCTAGTTCCTTTTTATAAGATACTAGCTTTAATAATTAGTTTCGTTCGCGTAAAAGATTTTTCGGAATAAAAAGTAGCCTATATCTTTCCCAGGTTCTTAAACTATCTCCATACTAAATCCCATCGAAATCTGTTCAGTGGCTCAGGCGTGAAAGCGTAACAAACAGACAGACAGATATTTCGTATTTATAAGAATTGACGAATGGAACTAAACATTTTCCTTAAGGCCAACTAGAGATATACTATTACAAAAGTCGTTTGGTATTGTAAATTGATTTATTACAATGTTCTTAGCGTGCCTGGCGAAGAATGAGGCTGTCAAGTTAGAAGTCGGGGTTTGATCTTTGATCTAAGTACGAGATAGGCGCTGCTTTTGTTGAGTCGGATAATTCCTTTAAACGTTTGAACTATTACTCCTTATTCATAAATGTTATTTATCTAAGGACGGAGCATTTCTGTGATAACAATTCTGTTTCTCAGCTTTGTTTTTCTGACAGCTTGCTGTTTGCTCAGCTTTGTTTATCTGACAGCCAATTAGATTTAAGTTGTATCTCAATATTAGCCAATCACAACGGCTCTATGTCTACGCACTGCGAAGGCTGACATGCCGTCAGCACTGAGAAACGGACTTGTTATCAGAGTAAAGGTCTATGAATAAGGTGATTAGAGTATTCACAACTGCTATTTTTGGCTATGAACGTCTACTTCCTGACAATAATGATAGATTGCGAAGTTGTATTGTTATGTACATTATTGATCTGTTTAATATTTTATTGTAGTTATATGTTAAACTTAATTAGTGTAATTGGTTTATCCGTTTTAATTGAAATAAATAAATAAATGAGTGGTGAGAATTATGCATGATCCTCAATAGATTTCGATGTAATGTAGCACATAATAGTTCAAATTCTGGAGTAATTTATAAAGTTTGTTTCTGGATTCGAAAAGTGGACAATAAAGTTGAATTTTTGGTATGGCTGTTGTCTTACTGCACCTCATGGTAAGCGAAGTGCAAGAAACATGTCGACCGGTGAGATAAACATCACAGAGCGTTACAGTTATGCCGGTATACTTAATTGCTTCTTCACGCTCCGTTTGAAGGATTCTATTGTAGGGAGGAAACTCGTATGAAAGTCAGTACGTACTCGTACTTTATACGCAGGCGTGATCCAAAACCAGTAACTGTTTCTTACTTTATATTTATAATTACCTTATTACGATACATTTGGAGCGAGCGGCCTTCGTCACTGTTATGCAATACGAGTTTAAGTCTGATTGTGTTTCAATAGGTCAGTCCTTACGAAAGTTGCAAATTTAAACAAAATATCAGATGCAGTGTCAAAGATGCCGGTTGACTAAGATTACACTGCATCGGTGTGAATTATAATGTCGTAAGAGTCATTTTGTCGTAAGCACGTCTTTACCATTGAACTTTAAATTTGATTCTCCAGCAATCTGTATATTTGGCAATGGGTACATTGAAAATTAGAGCTACAACTTCATCTTATTTAGTCTAAATATAATATTCAATTATTCCAAATTAATGATAAGAAGTATCTACTGTCAATAATTGGATAATTTGGAAGGCAATTCTTTCAGAATAGAGATCGATATCTACCTACGTGTTGCTCGCGGCTCCGCCGGTGTAATGCTCTTGTCTGAATTAAAATCTCCACTGTGTACCTAATGTCAATGAAACAAACCTATATGTAAGTCGAAGACGTAGTGATTTCATTCCCCAAATTTCATCCAATTGAATCTCATCCAATCCAATTCATTTACTGGTGGTAATACCACCGTACACAAGGTATGAAAATCCAACATGATGGTCCACGTAAGTGTGTTGCGTTCCCGGATCAACCTGTGTATATCCGATAGCAACAGGCCGGTATAATGATGTCCACTGTCGCGGGGTAATCATCTCTCGTCAGTCGACGTTCTATTCGAACCCACTCCACTTACCATCAGGTGCAGTGTGGTCGCTTTACCGCGCGAGTATAAAAAAAAACTGTTCAGCACTTTTTGTTTTTACTTCTAACATCACATTCATCTTTATATGAGTGAATTTGATGCCTCATTTCAATGCCTTGTCTCACTCATGTTTTCACCGATCCGAGGTCCAATCTATTTATAAGTGAAAGCTAGACGAGGTCGTCACTCAGCAGAGGCAACATGTATTTTGACAAGAGTTTAATGCACCGAATTCTACGTCTAAGTAATTCTGTTATTTATATCGATAAATCATGAGAAATTATTAAATAAATGGAAATGAATTGAGAGCCTAACTAATATCTTTGTTTGAGCTCCCTTATGCGAGGGTTAGGTTTAGATAATTGATTCCCAAAGAAATCCAGGTGGATTCCCCAGGGGTCCACCGGAGAATCGACAGGGTCTACGTTGGCGTGACTAAAAAATGGGGGTTCACACTTAGTAAGCGGGGGTCCACGAAAATTTATCGGGTTTAGACAATGATAAAAGAAGTATAGAGGATGAGTGATATGGTCACGTGACATGCGGCACATTTAATGCATAAAATGGTGCCGACTCCGCCCCTTACAATAGTGATATGCTAGTACCGAAAATTTTGTATCGACATCGAAGAATTAAGAGAGACAAACAAGCCCCAAAAAGATCAAATACGAAAGGGGTTAGGAACTACCATTATATAAATATAACAAACCATAATGTAAACAAACAAACTGAAACTGATTTATAAGTAACAATTGTTAAACAAAGCAGTACCTGTTGTGACAAACATCCAGTTGTGTTTGATCTATATTTGTATGTTGCACTATTCCTTGCTAAAAATTTAAGTTACAGATTAAGATATTTATTTAATACATGATAAATGGAATAAGATAGCGTAGCCAGCAATTATTTGGTTGGTTTTATTTTATTTTATTATTATGCTCTTTGATCGAGAAACATAACTATGGTTCAGCAAACTAAAATCAATGACCGTAAAAATGGTGGTTAAGATAATCAATTATAATAATTATTTGCAATAACAACAATATGATTATGTATCTATTTCCGTGCATGCAAAGGTTGCTCGAAACATAAGACCGCCAATTGTAAAAATATATCTTACATTTCATCTTTATGTTGTTTCTTTTATGTTTATCTATTCTTTTATGTAACAATTATAATTTTATTCATAGCAATATATTAAAGTAATATTACTATTAGGTAAAGTATAATAATCATTACTATTTTACTTATCGGGAATATTGTTGGAAAACAGTTATCTTTACTCGCGTTAATTAAACGTGTGGTTTATGCATATCTTCTCAAAATGTAAAGAAATATGTATTTGGTGTAGGATTCCAATCACGTCGCTCAATATTCTCAATTCATTTTGCCTTGGTTTTTAAATTTTTTGGTTATCTTAAAAAATATTCTAATTTCACTTAGTTTGTCGTTCTGAATAATACAATATTGATGTGTGCTCTAACATTCTTTCAAAGACAAAAACCGTAACTGATAAACGGGCCTCTGTTAAAATATCGATATCAATAATTTCTAAACAAATCCACCCACCCATCCCTAAGCTCGTGTGTAAACAAACATAATGATTTTAATGTGTATAAATCACGCCTAAAAGGGTCCAAAGCTTAACAAACCAGATCCACATATCATTTTAATTGATAAAAAGACATCCAAAAAGTAAATATACAAAGATATTGGCTAATTTTCGGTAAAAACAGTTACTAACCTATGAAAAGATATTTCGGGGTCTTTCTTGCGTGAATTCGATTTGCATCCTTTCACACAACACTGAGTCATTTTCGAAACTTAACAAATACAAACACACTGAACAATTGAGAATATGATTATATTACTTTAAATTCAATATTTATGAAGATTTGTTTACATCGTCTGACACTACATGTACTTGCTGACTAGCCCGCATAAAATGGCGTTTCTGCCGCAAGGCGGTCCCAGTATGTTGAAGTAAACGAAATAGTGCCATATGCGAAGAAAGCAATTATTTTTGTCTTTTTTTGTTGCGTTCCAAATAAGCTTTGAGTAAAAGAGATAGACATATATATTGACAATTCTGCGTCGATTTCCCTAACATAAATATAACTTATTCATATAGCTAACTTTTGAGGCCTGTCCTCTCTATATTTAGTCATTGGGTTTAGATAGTAACGAACTAAAATGTTAAGGGGCTTTATCACATTGTGTACTGTGGCCGCTATCTAGACGGATACAATTATCTTGATAACAAAAACCAGTTAAATATTACGGACAATTATGACGCACATCAGGGAGCGGTTAGATACTCTCTTCATTTTGTTATATAAAATACGTTTTTTTTTTTTTTAAATCTATTAACTCAACCACTTTTTTAATTTGTATAATAAATTTGACGTACAATATCAATTAATCAAAGATTTTTAATTCAATCGCCAATGATCTACGATCTACGAACCGGTTAATGGTAGCGTAATTTTGTTTTGATTGCCATGCGCAGACACAATTATCTTCGTTGGGGTTAGATGCCATTCCTTATCTTTGACGCTTTAACCGGTCGAGAGCACAAGAACGTTTATACATACAAGTATAATTTCACCAGCTCTATATTAAATACTGCCCACTGCTGGGCACGGAATTCCTCTTCACTAATAGGGTTGGCCTTAGCCCACCACACTGGTCTAGTGCGGGCTGGCAGATTTAACATACCCTAGATTTTTTTGTTTGAGAATTCTCTCGGCAGCCTCTATGGCGTAAATCTATTACGGTACGACTGCAGTGCTGAGGTCTCGGGTTTGATACCCGGGTCGGGCAGTGATATTGCATGTTTCTACTCAGTATAAGCCCGAACTCTGGAATTTGTGCCCGATATGGTGATAGGCTCGCCCCCATCATATCATGGGACTGAATACACATGACCCAAAATGGGTTTACCAGTTGCACCTCTACCTGCACTTTCGGGGATGTAAGGCATCGCGAGATATGGGGATTGAACCGAAACCCCAACGTTTCGCAGCTCTAAACATCACTAGAGACAAAAAGTGTCATTATGAAACAATTTGCACAATGTTTTCCTAATGCAAGAATAATGACCATTGTCTAGTTTAAAGTCCTCCCCGAGCAAGTGGCCGTGAGCATTCGTTCATACATTTACGAGTTACGGGCGGAAATAGGCAAACATTACGAATAATTTGATAAAAAAATGATTTTTTAACTACAAAAATTTTGGTCGGAAAATTAAAATGTGTACTTTAGGAGATGCACGGAATCGACAATTTCAGTGGCATTTTCGTTATGAAATAAGGGTAACAATATCCACATTAAAAAACAATGTAAATTATCAAAGTTAGGTTAAAGTATTGCAGAAATATTATGTTTACTTGTTTTCCGATATATATTATAAATTTAGAGTAGATATCAGTTTTGCTGGAGGACCGCTTTAACATAACGCAATAGTTGTAGAAATAAATTTAACTAGGTGTAAATATTTATAGTTTCCATGCCAAAGAACATTGAGAAGCATTGGGTTATTGTTACTTATTAGTATGTTGACGTAATATTATGCCAAGTTGAAAGGTCTACACTAATTTGATTTAAGTTCTGACAACTGCAAACGCTACTAAGTGCGTTCAAATTAACTTGAACAATTTTATTGAGATACAATATCGAATATTTTGATAACAGTGTTTGCCGATAATGTTTGTGAGGTGACCCGTGTGTATGTTATCAGAAGGCGGTTCACTGTTCTAAGGTGTTTACTAGAGTGGCTATGGTATACAAAACTTTTATATTTATACAGACGTACATTACGACTGCTTGAACTATGGATTTTAAATAAATTAAAACTATATGCCTATATAAACTATAAATCTACGTTACAACTGTTTATCGAGCGACTTGACGAAACTATCGAAAACAAAATATTTACTGGACGTTCGACGTTTAGATTGATCGTCAGTATAGATTAAAAGCGGCGATAGCCTAGTTGGGTGTTGAACGGTCTGCCAAGACGAATGTCCGCAGGTTTAATACCCAAAGGCACACACCTTTGACTTTTCTAAAATCATGTGTGTATTCTTTGTGAACATATCGTTCGCTTTAACGGTGAAGGAAAACATCCAGAGGAAACCTGCACATCTGAGAAGTTCTCTATAGGAATTTCGAAGGTGTGTGAAGTCTACCAATCCGCATTAGGCCAGCGTGGTAGGCTAAGGCCTAATCCCTCTCAGTAGTAGAGGAGGTCCGTGCTCAGCAGTGGGCAAGTATATAATACAGGGCTGATATTATTATAGATTAAAAAACAACAATTAATAGCTAGACTTATTAAAATTCTCGGTCAAACTGAAAACTTATGTACGTTCTGAGAATACGTATTAAAATCGCACACAAAAACGTTGTGTCACGTGTGAGTATGCTATAAGTGATGTGCCTTGAGGCTCTTGCAATAGAGTGTGTTTGGGGTCAACGCTATTTATTGCTCACTCATAAATATTTCACGAGATGTTGAGGTATGAGTCATGCTAAACATATTTTTCTTTCTTAGAGCTGTTGCTAATAAACAACGGAATATTTTTTCGTCGCCTATTTACTTTAATGATATAAAGTATGTCTTTTATTTCTTCTGTTAGTATATCTGATGATAAAGTATATAAAGAGAGGTGGTAAAAAGTAGGGATAATTATCCTTAAGCTATTCCAGCCTTCCTATATCTTTTTCTTTTCTTCGAGAGCAGCAAAATCTTAACAAACCTAGATATATATAGTAATCCTACTAATATTATAAATGCGAAAATTTGTGACGATGGATGTATGGATGTTTGTTCCTCTTTCACGAATAAACTACTAAACG
Organism: Manduca sexta; assembly: GCF_014839805.1. Classification (NCBI taxonomy): domain Eukaryota; kingdom Metazoa; phylum Arthropoda; class Insecta; order Lepidoptera; family Sphingidae; genus Manduca; species Manduca sexta. Next base: position 1,453,012 of record NC_051122.1, on the reverse strand, counting down.
GATTTGGATAAAACTTATAGTAATATTGATTATACATCAGACTATCACATAGGCTACAATTCATAATGATTTTTTGTAATTCGGTCATAATATAACGATACATACTTGATGTACAGACACTTACTTGATGTAAGTCGGAAAAGAACTACACTGCAAATCTCCTTTACGCGGGGGAAGCCGCGAACAAAAGCTAGTAATATATAATTATATTTCATAATATTGTTGCAGGTTGTCTACCAGAATACCATAATGTACGAGTGTTTTCTCGAAATCGCCTACGAGGCGGAACTGAACACCGAAGAGAACGAAGAAATGCTAGAACTGGCTAAAGAGCTGTGCAACGAGAATCCAGCTACCAGGGCCACAGCGATCACGGATCTGCGGCAGATGATATACGGTTAGAGATATTTTAAATAGCAACCATTTCTAAAAATTACACAGCTTTACCCCCTTATTCATAGACGTTATTTATCTCAGGGCAGAACATTGCTGTGATAATAGGTCTGTTTCTCAGCTTTGTTTATTTGACAGCTTGCTGTTTGTTCAGCTTTGTTTATTTGACAGCTTGCTGTTTGTTCAACTTTGTTTATCTGACAGCCAACTAGATTGGAGTTGTATCTCAATATTAGCCAATCACAACGGCCCTATGTCTACGCACTGCGAAGGCTGCCATGCCGTCAGCACTGAGAAACAGACTTTTTATCACAGCAATGCTCCGTCCTTAGATAAAAAACGTCTATGAATAAGGGGGTTAATCTTTAAGCTTTAAGTGTTATATGGGTAAAATCATGAGCTGTTTGTGTGTGCCACATAGGAATTTTGTCAATATAAAACCCCAACCTATCTTGCGATGATCGCGGGTCGAGCCTGGAGGCGACTGGAGGAAAATGACATAATATGAGAGAGCCTTATGCCCAGCAGTGGGACCTCACATCTTATGATAATGATGAAATCGAAAACCAGAACTTGCGAGTGAAACATAGTTGAATGCAGTCGAAAGCCACAACTACAATGGGTAATGTTATTACCTACTCTTAAAAATAATTTACATTCTTTTTATTTCTTTTCTGCCAGCTCGAGCTGGAGTCTTTGTTTACTTTGTACTCTTTCTTCATGTCCATTATAAAATGTCTGTAGTTATATAAGCGACTTAATTTGAGTAATAATTAAATATTCTCATGTTCCTCGACTTATCATAAACGCAACTATGTTCGCCTATGAGATGAATAAAGCATTATATTTTATTTAAAGAGGATAATTGACTTAACTATGCTCGCTTAGAAACCTTTATATTATTATTGTTGACCTTTCGTAATTGCTTAGGAACTAGGTCAATTACTTTGCACGATTCAGGCTAAAAGCCTAATGATAATATCATTAATTGACAGCGAGCCTGTAAGAGAATAAAACTAACCATCTTCTAAAAACGAATTATAATAACTGAATAAATTATCTGATGAAAGACCTGGAAATTCCAAAAACATCCGAACGGGTTTTAAAAAAACATATATATAAAATCACATAGTAAACGTAATAGTTACCACCCATAAAACCCCATGAATCTTAGATTGTATAGAGTTCGCTGACTTTTAAACAAAGGAAAGAGGGATTTTGGTTATCTGACTATCTTACTGATTATTCGAATCACAAATCAAAGTACATATTTTTATGTTTAACTTGCTATTGTTGGTCCTAACAATAAATCTTTCTCTTTGCTTTTTTTCTAAATACATTTTCTATTAAATTGTGATATCGTTTTGGTTAAGCTCGTTCATGCTGTACACATTAGTATCTTCAGGTCTTTACACAAATATTTACATGTCAAATTTGTTGATTGTAATTTTCATTACAGATTTTTGTACGAAAACCTTATTTTAGAAACTTTTAACGAATGCAAAAACGTAAGACACGTGGTAATGACCCAAAATAAATCCTTAACCTCTTCAAACAATAATACAAAAGAGTTGTCATAATATTCATTAGATTTTATTTTATGGCAACCTATGATCGACAGTCAGTTAGTTTGACGATAAATACAAAATAGTATTTTACAAGGTCATTGCACAGAAACATCGCGCTACGTGGATAGATAGTACAAGGGCACTTAAAAGATCAGCTGTCAACAAAATTTTCGATTAATTCACGGTGTCTACCTGTGATATGATTGCAATAATCCTTTATTTGATTCTAGCTGTGTAATAGTCAAAATAAGGAGTCAAAATGAGTTAGACAGGAGGAGGTGTATTAAATATTTATCATAACAATTTCTATAGAAGTCCACAATTATGGAGTCAATAATCGTTGATATCTCATCCTCTTCCAGGGACCATTCTGAGTCGAGGTTCGTAACCCTTTAGTAGGTTGCCCTCAGCATGGTCGCTTTTTCAAGGGTTGCGAGCGCCTAAAGCGCTCGCCCCAGAGGTGTGTTTGTATAAGCCAGCCCTAGCCAAGCTATCAAATGTAGACAGGTTGCCTATAGGGCTCACCCAAAAGTCCGGTGTGTTTGAATAAGCTGGCCCTTGCCAGGCTAACATACGTAGTCAGGTTAACAAAGGATGCAGTGCAAGAGAAGAAGACGCAGTCTTGACATATCCTCGATACGAGGTTTAAAAACGTTTTGTACGGTGGGCAATGGCTTGGCTATGGTCCTGATACTGTCGATATCCACACGACGATGACTACCAGGTCGGCCGTTAGCAATTCTGCCTTCAGAGGGAATAAATAAACTGGCGCGGCCTCTCCTACTTCTAAGAATCCATCTGACGTCAAATAATAATAAGTCGTGATTAGGTGAGAATTAATTAGTCGCAAGTTCCGCTATGTCGTAAACAAGATGACTTTCTATAATCCTAAACGCTAACGTTATGTATGAAAATGCTATGTCCTAGCGATACGATATATCATTTTTTTTATTGCTTTGAATGACGAGTTTGCCGTTCGCCTGATAGTAAGCGAAATTACCGCTCATAAATAGTAGAAACACTATCCAACACCTTGAATTACAAAGTATTATTCGGTATTTCATTGCGCTCGCCATCCTGAGATATGAGATGTTAAGTCTTATTATGTCCAGTAGTTACACTGACTACAATGTTCTTCAAACTGGAGCATAACAGTGACCACAAACTGCTGCTAGGCGGTATAAAAAAAAATGAAATAAAAACACGTAGACGCCGTCGCAAGTACCATTATCACTACATAGTATAAAACAAAGTCGCTTTCTCTGTCCCTATGTCCCTTTATATGCTTAAATCTTTAAAACTACGCAACGGATTTTGATGCGGTTTTTTAATAGATAGAGTGATTCAAGAGAAAGGTTTATATGTAAAGTAACATCCATTAAATAGTGGAGAAATACTGTTATTTTGTTATGTTATACCCCTGCGAAACCAGAGCGGGCCGCTATATTTTTATATACAACATTCACAGTTTTTCTGTAGTGTATTTAGTATCAGCATTGCACCCATGCGAAGCCGGGGCGGGTCGCTAGTTCTTAAATAAAAAAGTCTATATACCTTAGTATATACATGTACAATATGCTACGCTCACTAGAAAACACGTGGTTCTGACACGTGCCTTCATGTCGTTGTACGAGTTGCAATCTTATTGTGCTTGATTGTTGATTCAATTTTGCAATATAATGGTTCTGTTACTACACAGCGTTTTGTTTCAAGGGCAATGTATATCTAGGATACAAGTGATTATTTATATTATTATATATAGATGAAGAACTGATTTGCCTCTTTTTTTTTTTAAATTTATTCTTAATTTAAAATGTCGGTAGTTGCATAATTAATGAAAACGTTATTTAGTAAAAATACTTGTATAACTATATTTATTACAATTAATCATAAGTGCAATTTTGTTCACCTACGAGAAAAATAAAGTTTTTTTTTTTAGAATTTATATTCTCATTATATGTAATACTGTAAACCGATTAATATCAGAATATAATATACATACAGGCATTTTTGTCACTCTTTTTGGGGTCACGTTAATTGTAGAAAGTTTAAGTCCATAAGTTTTTCTACCACTCCCTCCTTCCCCTTTCTGTACTTTTTAATAGCAATCTTTTCGCCAGGATCGTGCAAAATGGCAATCTATAGTCTCTGCCTACCCTTATGAGATAGAGGCGTGATACTATGTATGTTTTTTTTCGATATTTTCAAACTTATCTTCACGGGGACTGCGTGACCCCGCGTGCCCTACAAAAAAGCCACTTATATAATATATATCGAATATAAAGGTTTTTAAACCTTGTTTTAAGACGGGCAAGTCACAGAGCCGACGAAAAACCGTGGGAGGAAGTTAATTTCAGAGTGCACACGTGCGTAATAAAAATAATTTCTGGAATCGCACTGTGATGGAACTGAGCTTTACCAGATGAGATGGATGAACTTATAGCATAAATGCGATGGTATATAATAATATGAAAGTTTGTAAATATGTTTGCATAATCGTAAACTGTCAAAAAACCGTTGAATATTTGTCATACAGATAGAAGCCATGATTACGCTAATCTCGATCCTGGTTTTTCGGGCCCGTGAGATTTATATGTCCGGAAATATTTTACGTATAGATCGATATTTTGAGAGTAGTTAGTTAGACATGAGCGGGTCCTGAGAAAACGGTTATGAGATTTTTATTTATTGCACGTAATATACCAATGTATATGGCAGACTTAAAGCCATAGGCGTTTTCTCCTAGTCGACATTAGGGTAGTGCAGAGATAAATAAGACAGTTACATGCCGGTAACATGAAAAATAAATCAAACATAAATATTTTATTAGGGAAACAAGGTGTTAATATAAAGTTAAAGTAATTGACATATGCTTTTTTTGTTCGGTTAACTTCGAAAGTTATTTAAACTCATGTCATCATCTTAAAATCCTACCCACTCGACATTGACAAAATCATCGATATATTTTTTTTTTAATTTTGGTTTTCATTTTATTATTGGGATGGCAAAGGGTTCTAGCCCATACAGCCTGTGCTTTCAACGAGATTCAGTACGATAAGGCCAAAGCCAAGTCTTCATATCAAAATCATCGATAAAACGGTAGAGCCATTTTTTTTTAAAAGAAGAAGTTGATCTAACACTATAATAAACATAATTAACATAAATATAATGTACGATATGTAGATATATCTTATGTACTTATATACAATAAATACCTCCATAATTAAATACACTCTTAATAATAGTGAATAGAGTACACAAAACCTTGCTCTTCGAAAAACATTATCAACTTTGCGAGGTAAACACGATGCTTGTTGTTCCTACCCGCCCTGCGAAGGAGAGTTATGTTTTTGTTTTCGGTAGCTTGTGGTATGCACGTGGAAATGAGGACGAGTCCTCATTGTGTGCGGTGGCGGAAGGCGTGTTTTGTTTTGCAGAAAACAAAACGGCGTGCGCGGGTTTTGTCGTATATGCTCCAAGTTTTGAATATTACATTTATGTTTCCTTGATGAGGTAACATTTGCATTTTAACAAATTATGTCGACTCTTGAAAGGCAATCATATCTAAGCGACAATCAGTAAATTTTTGAGCGGAGTGCTTTAAAGTTTTGATTTTAATATGAAAATTCATAACAATTCATCTTTTAATTTTATAAAGATATAGTCTGATGTTATTAAAATTGTCCTAGACCTACAAAACTTAGATCAAATGCCGCAGAAAACAATGGCGATTAAAATATTTATATAATTCGTTTTCGGTATATTTGACGCTTAGATATTATTGCCTTTCAAGCGTCGATGTACAGTCAGCAGCCTTCTTGTGCGCTCAGTCTTCACACTCCTCCATGCATGGGGGGACATTAGCCGCGGTCCAAGGCACACAGTGTAGTATACCAGTGGCAATGGGTATGAAAATTTAAAAGTGAACCCGAGGAAACATTTTTGCACCAGGTAGCATATAATACGCTCAGGTATGGTTGTAACTACACATTGAGGCCTATTAGGGTTCGCGAATATTTCCTGGCCTCCCTCCGCCCATCCTAAAAGGGATTTCGTTCCGTTCCCTAGATACCCCCTTTTAACGTTCCTCCAGGCCCCTGCATTCACTAAGCCGAGGCATTCCAGTATCCCATTCGCAGGTTTCCCCCGGTATTGACTGTGGGTTCCAATACATAAAAAAGAGGCCATGGAGGTAGATGCCCATAATAATTTCTTCATAATATGTTAACTTCATTATAGCGGCGATAGCCTAGTTGGGGGTGGAACGGACTGCCAAGACGAATGTCCGCAGGTTCAAATCCCAAGGGCACACACCTCTGACTTTTCTAAAATCATGTGTGTATTCTTTGTGAATTTATTCGCTTTAACGGTGAAGGAAAACATCGTGAGGAAACCTGCACATCTGAGAAGATCTCTATAGGAATTTCGAAGGTGTGTGAAGTCTACCAATCCGCACTAGGCCAGCGTGGTGGACTAAGGCCTAATCCCTCTTAGTAGTAAAGGAGGCCCGTGCTCAGCAGTGGGCAAGTATATAATACAGGGCTGATATTATTATTATTATAAGTTAACCTCTTTCAGAGCGCGGAGAGTGCCGGCCCTGGAGGACAGACGACGCGTTCCTGCTCAGATATCTACGTGCACGGAACTTCGTAGTTCCCAGAGCTCACAAACTGGTCAGTACGCAAATTGATTCAGAGTTAAGATGCTATTCTATTTACGTGGTAATCCGTTAGAGGTATTTAGTGAATGAATGTTAAAAATACTACAGTGTTAACTTCCTAATATGTATCTCATGTCGTAGGGAATACTAGAGATTTTGGATTCAAATGACACGTAAGAAATATTTGTTATGTTGAACAGAGTAAGGATCTCGTTGTCTAGCCATTACTATTTTAATTGTATATAAAAAAATGCTTTATTTTTTATAACTGCATTTTGTGTCAATCATAAAACGCTTTTCTTTATTTACTAGCCGTTATATAGAAATAATCAAAATGTCTCCAAAAAGCCTTTTGTTATCAATATTAATAAAAGAATTAGTTATTTTACCCGGCGTTATTTTGTCTAAATTTATTTAGCTACACCACCAATAAAAACAAAGCAATACAATGTATTACTATGTCAGTTTGTTAAGTCGCAACGCGGAACAAATTAAAGTATTTTACCTTGTGTAATGTGTTGTATGAGTTATAACAAACTCGGTCAAGTTTCATTCAGTCATGTATGACACATCACGGTCCGCCACTTGACCGTGACAGCGCTGCTCCCTTGGCATTTATGTAATTTTTTAAATAGTTTTATAACTGTACTAGTTGACCCGACAGACGTTGTCCCGTCTTAACTATGAATTTGCAGCGCGCATTCTGTCAATCGCTGACAGTTATCTCAAACAATTGACAGTTATAAAAATAATATTTTCGTTAACTTTTCTAATTTTCCGCACAATTTTTTGAATATTTTCTTTCATAAGAACCTTCTCCTGACAATAACAAACACAACAACAAAAAAAAGTGAAATCGGTCCAGTCGTTCACGCGTGATGGCGTGACCAAGGGAAATAGGGATCCATTTTGATATATGTAACTGTATTAATATTATGTCTATATTTAATTTTTACACTACATACAACTCTTAAAAAATATTCACGAAATTGTGATGCGACCGCCCAAAACATTATGTGATCTCAATAATTCACTGTAATTATAACAGTTATTGGATAAAGTTATTTTTAATAACATAGGCTACGTTCTGCAAAACGGAATACGTATATACACCACGCATGGGATAACCCGAGGTGGTACCACTGTCTAATGGCTCATTTACACTATCGCATGAGTGGGAATCATTTCATTTCATTCAATTTCATTTCGTTTGAATCACGAGATGAGAGTGTAAACTGCGCTCACGACTCGCGACGCTAACCTAGAACAAATAAACCCACCGGGAGAGTGTAGAAGAAATTAGAGGCGAAAGTCGCAGAACTCGCTGTCTGACGGTCTGAAAATTTTTAGGAGAGGCCAGGTGTGGACTGCAAAAGGCTGTCATTGTAATAGACAGGCGCTTGACGTGCTTGTGGATGTAGCGGATTCCTCATGTATGTTAACTAAGTTTTCACATCAGATCGGACTAACAGTTAAACTTTTTTTACTGCTTTGAATGACGAGATGAGCTTGCCGTTCGCCTGATGGTAAGCCTGTTTTGCCTGTAGGACATTGTAACCAGTGTAACCACTGGACATAATAAGACTTTACATCACATGTCTCAGGATGGCGAGCGCAGTAGAATACCAGACAATAATTTGTAATTCAAGGTGATGGATGGTGTTTGTACTGTCTATGGTCGTATCGCTTACCATCAGGCGAACGTCAGTCTCGTCTCGTTATTCAAAGCAGTAAAAAAAAGTATAACTGTCAGTCCGACCTGATGTGAAGACCTAGTTAACATATATGAATAATCCTGTACCTCCACAAGCATGTCAAGCGCCTGTCCATTGCAATGGCGGAAATCTTTTTTCGTTTTGGAAAACTAGATTTGTCTGCGACTGGCATTGTGCTCAATATGCAGATAGGTTTGTCCCAATAACATCCGCTGAACGGAAATACCTTTAGGGAAATGTGAATTTCTATTCCTGAATAAAGGTTACATTGTTTACATTTGTTTGAGAAACCAATTAGAGAATAAGTTAACAATCTATAGACATACTGTTTAGAGGTGTGTAAATTTGTTTATATGAGATATTTCAGAAATAACTCATCCTAACCTAAATCTTTTCCACTTAAAATATTCCTAAGTAAACTGGCTATATCTTATTTAGATTTATTATATTAAGCATAAACCAACAAAGGAATTACTGTTATATTGATCTAGAAGATTCTATACAGTTTATTAAATAAATTTCCTACGGTAAAATATCAAAGAAATTGCTTTTCTAATGTTTCCACCTGAAATCTTTTCGCAGCTAGTCCGGAACTGTGTATTCCGAGAACAACACAGTCAATTGTACGAAGGCGTCGACCTCTGGGGCCTGGTTAAGATCAAGGATGCGTATGAGGGCACCACCTACGACCACCCTGATGTCGGCAGACTCTCTGTATTTAGATTCGGTAAGTTGTAATGTTTCTGAGAATAGAATACCAACACGAGTACTATAAGTTAAGGTAATATCATTGATATATGTATATATACTACGTATTAGATCTGGCGTTCAGAACACTTGCCGTGTTCAACTGAAGTGTACTGCAATCGGGTATTGGTTACCATTTTACTTATACTCTATTAAAGTGCTTTAGCAATGCATGTTTTGTTAGACGACGATTGATGTGTTGCAGCGAACTTTAATTCTAACTCCAGATTTTGATCAAATAGTTTAAATGGACTTTTGTGTCTATAGAATAAACGTTAATGGTTAGCATACAATGAGTTCAATAATGCGGTCAGCGGCTTGACTCGGACATATATTATTAGGTTCCCATAGGAAACATTACAATGCACATGACAACCTATTCAGAATATTGCAGGAAAAGTCAGTCAGTTTTTTCTATTATAGAAAAGATTTTTAACAGCAGTTTTCGCTTAAACAGCCCAATACCATAACTATGACCGTGTAAGACGATAAATGACAAAGATTTGTTCCTATTTCAAGGTATGTGGGATCCATCAGAATTTCCAGTGGAAGACCTGGTGAGGGCCGGCATGGCGATGTGCGAAATCGGGCTGCGGCAGCCAAAAATGCAGATCTTGGGGGGGACCGTCATCGTGGACCTGGAGGGCATCACGCTGAGGCACGTGGCGACGTTGACGCCCACCGTGGCTTACCAGATAGTTTGTTTGATGGGGGTAAGTGGAATAGCAATTGAAAGTAACTAATATGTACAATGATTGAAAGCGTCGGACTTGACATGCCTTGGAAGGATTTGACTTTAAGCAAGTTATAAAATAGCGAAATTATTTTAATAGAGGTCTTTAAAACAAAGTCACCTACCTCTAGTTTAATGGCTCAAGAATTTTGATGACTGTATTCCAAAGACTGGAATGGTATTTGTATAGGTACGTATAGATAGAGTTCTTCTTGATTCAATTTGCTGAACAGCATACCTTTTACGATTGTAAATTAAATTATAATATTTTTTTTCAGCTCGCAACACCAACACGACTCCGGTCCGTTCATCTTATAAACTACTCTTGGATCCTCAACACTTTCTTTTATCTCTTCAAGCGGTTCATCCCTCGACAGGCGTGGGACCAAATTCATTTCCACGGCAGCGACCTGAAGTCCCTTCAACAGCATATTGCCCTGGACTGCCTCCCTCCAAGATATGGCGGCACATGCAGAAGCCACGCCTCCTTCGCCCACTGGTTGAAGAAAGTTAAGAAGTACAGAGATGAGAAGTTCGATAGGGAAATGAAGGACCTTGGTTATGTTATAAAAGAATAGTTGAGATTTATGATGCTATCGGTAATGCGTAGACAGCATTTTGAAGCTGTTCGATTCGAAGGAGGATGAGAAAATGTCATGGTTTTTTTATATTTAAAGGATGCAGAATCCAACGTCATTATATAGCAATGAAGTGCCTTAAATATGATCAATTTAGATAAGAAATTAGTTATGACTGCTAGACAGAAACAAGCAAGTGAAATTACTAAACAGCCAAACATATTTTAATGAGTCTTTCAGTATATGAAGACTTCTCCCACGGGACACAAATACGTTATTTAAAACCAATAACCATAACGTTAAAACATTTTCCGCAGCTTATAAAGTTAACGTTCCCGATCTAACGGATCATCGGGTTTAATGGAGTTTTATTGGAAATTGTTCAATATTCAGAACTAGTTAACTTTAAACCCTTTGTTAGAGCTATCAATTGGGATCGACTTGATCGGGAAAGTTTGACTGTGTTTTATAACAAGATATCCTCGGTTTCACTAAAAGTCTTTACACCAATCTATACTAATATATAAAGTTGAAGAGTTTGTTAATAGCTTATCTCGGGAACTACTAAAATGGTTAAGATTTATTTTTCACTAATGGGAATATTACTTCTGAGTGCTATAGGCTACTTTTTTCGACTTCAAAAAAAGGAGGATGTTCTCAATTCGACAGTTTTTTTTTTATTTATTATGTTGCCTCAGAACTTTTGGCACCGACTCCAAAATTAGTTTTTGGTTTTTAGTGTTTTTCTAGTTTAGAAAAGTATTTCGAAAATTATTTTCACGCGGGTGAACGATCTGAAGTGTGTATTTTAATACCATTATTATAGCAATGGGGAGGTTGATACGTGTATGTCACCTTCAGTTCTCAGTGATAATGTTGAAACCTAAAATTATTCTAGAACTCAAAAGCCGATACCAGACAGGCCTAAAGTCTCAAAGCGTGAGACTGATTTTGATGTCACAACCACTTTCGACAAAACTTAATATCATGCCGAAAGTTAAACAATTTGCCAAAATTCTCGAGTATGAGAAATTGCTTGAAGTTTGTATGTGATATTAAATTATGTCTTTGTATTAACTTTGTCATGGAGTGCTATTAATTCTATGTTATTGACACGTTTTACCCAATTTCACTTTCATTATAATTGATGTTTGCATAGATGGTCGATTTGGACTGTATACAGGTTTTGATATTACGTTGGTAAATAAAACCATATACTTGTCTTAAAAACAACACTACTATATGTTATTCTAACCGTAGTAAATAAAAAGTCTTCATTTTGAACGAATAAATAGTAATTTTAATTTTATATGCCCTAAGGCTACTACTATTACATGAAGAGAATTTGTCGGAGCGGCAACATCATACTTTAAACCAGAAATGCACTCATACACACTATGTTTTATCTAAACCAAAAAATGATCAAGAAATCAGAAAAATAAAATCGGGATTTTTGGCGCAAATATTTGTTATTCGTGGATCATTTTTAAGACAATGTTAGCAGAATATGCAGTTTTATTTAGTAATATATTTTAAAAATAAGACTTTGTATAACTTAAAGGTTTTGATTCGATTGATGGATCGAGCAATTAGAAGTGTAAGTTTGTTTTTTAAACAAATTGCAATAATACTTTGCGGATTTTCCCGCGGTTTTTTTTATTTTGATTTTCTCTCAACGTTCCGAAGACTTGGCAGCCTTCATGATGATAGGACGGACTGATGTGCTGGTCGATCGTAGCATTGTAGAAATATGAATTTAAGTTATTTTTCTATATGTATTATAAATTTCGAATAAATATGATAATAGCTTCTATAACTATAGCGAGACGTTTTGTTGGAGGCACCGCCTTAAGTCTTTTTGTACATACCTACGTATTTGCTAATTTAGAAGAGTTTCATTAATGGTTATTTTATTATATTTTGTTATATATATATATATATATATATATATATATATATATATATATATATATATATATATATATATATATATATATATATATATATATATATATATATATGTTATTATATTATATGGTGAAGAGGAAAAAATCCATAAATTGTGTAATATTGTGTATATTTTGATGTGGTTGTTATAAATCTATTCTAGTTTAATTTATTTTTATAAAAAGAGATGAAAATTCGTCTAAAAATCGTTTTTAGTGAAAATATTTTACTTGGTGGGTTACTGATAATAATATTTTGATACTCTATGTCATTATTTACACATATAAATATATGTACAAAATATAAGTTCCTGATTAAGATATTCTAAACAAAAATTATAAATAAACTGTATATGGTGTAATTGTAAAATAAAAAGTACAGCCAGCCATAAAAGTATCTAAACAATTTCAAAACGCCTTCAAACCTTGTTAACCGCCATTTTTCTTCACTAAAATTATATTTAAGGGATTTACTTCATTTTAGATAAAAAAATCCTATTTCCATTTAAGTTAATGTGTAGGTATAAGCGGTTTATAGTTTAAAATTTGTTCATACTTCTATGGCTGTTTGTACGAGTAAATATTATATTTTTATAAAACACTTTTCTAATAATTAAATATTTAAAATATGTTTTATTTTATTATTTTCACTGCGGTTTCCACAATTATTTCCTATCAAATAACTATATTTTTACGACATGAAAACTGAATGATTGGAATTTAATAAACACAACATTTTTTTGATAGAATGTTAGCAGCTTCTTATGTCGTACAATGTTATAATTCTTATACAGATAATTGAGTAATCATCCTAATCATGAGTAATTTGTAAATGCATATTGTTATTTTGTATACAAGAGCGCAGTGACTACACTGCATCTGATGGAGGTGGAATAGCGTTCCAATAAAGTGTTGACGGGCGAGAGTCCAATAAGTGTAGTCCAATAAAGTGTCAGTGTGTGTCAGCAGTCTATTCCATTATTCGCCACAATGCCAGAATCTTTGATCCATCGGCAGCCTTTAAACCAGAAAAGGCTCGTATTAGATCTACATAGAGCCTAGAAGTACCATCAAAAGGTTTTACAAGATCTAAGCGACATAACTAATACCTTCAGAGAGCAAGTTTTTACAAGTTGAAAGCGAGATAACTAATGCTTTCAGAGAGCATGTTTTACAAGGTCAAAGCGAGATAACTAATGCCTTCAGAGAGCAAGTTTTTACAAGTTCAAAGCGAGATAACTAATGCCTTCAGAGAGCAAGTTTTTATAAGTTCAAAGCGAGATAACTAATGCCTTCAGAGAGCAAGTTTTTATAAGTTCAAAGCGAGATAACTAATGCCTTCAGAGAGCAAGTTTTTAAAAGTTCAAAGCGAGATAACTAATGCCTTCAGAGAGCAAGTTTTTACAATTTCAAAGCGAGATAACTAATGCCTTCAGAGAGCAAGTTTTTACAAGGTCAAAGCGAGATAACTAATGCCTTCAGAGAGCAAGTTTTTACAAGGTCAAAGCAAGATAACTAATGCCATAGTAGACCCTGTTACAAATGATACAAACAGGTTAATCCACGCTGTGATAGATTACACAGGCCTAAGCAAATACACCGGCACGTATTGACCGAAACAACACTCGTAAACCGTCGATAAACTAGGGATGTGCTAATTTCGTAGTATTCGATATTTATTCTAAACACGGACACCGTAAATTACCCAGATATAGATTCAGGAGAGATGATTGTCGCTCGCCTGTCATTATAATTTTGCTTGGAAACCGCTTTACATTCAAAGACTCAATAAGAAATATAATGCGAACCATATATAAAAAAACGATGTAAAAGTAGTAACTCTGTGTAGTAAAGTAGTATTGCACACCGGTACCTATTCCGGTAGAATGTATTGCAACAATCTTTTATATTTTAAACCACCTGTATATTTAGTACCTACATTTTGCAATAAAGGATTTATATTTCTGTTACGGCTACAGGAAAGTGATCCTATTGGACCTAAAGAGTATCAAATGAATAGTACAAGTCGACTATGCCGGCATGCTCAGAACCGTTTTTATAATCTACAGTTACGATTAGTTACTCAAATCGGTATCGCAATCAGCTTAGTTCTAATTAGTTTCAATATTCAATACCTAAATATTTTGGCAACTAAATCTATATATATAAAAGAAAATAGTGTTAGTTACACTATTTATAACTCAAGAACGGATGAACCGATTTGGCTGAAAATTGGTGAAGAGGTAGCTTAGAACCAGGAGACGGACATAGGATACTTGTTATCCCGTTAACACGGGAACGGGACGTGACATAAGACGTGGTATAAGAAAGCAAAATTTGGTATGGAGATAGTATAAGACCCTGGAAAGGTTATTGGATATTATCTCGGGAAAATATATAGTGGGACTTTTATCCCGGAAAACTCCTTCACGCGGGCGAAGCCGCGAGCAAAAGCTAGTACTTTAATAAACTCAAACGGACAGAGGTTATTAGTAACTGTATTACTATACGCCTTGAGAACGGTCGCGGAACATTCGCGATAAACTGAGGTTGATCTTGTGGGCCAGTATGATGAGTTTTACATATTAGTGGTAGGTATCCGAGTTCATACAAATATTCTATCCTCAGTACAACCTGAGTTCTATTAAGTAGAATGCTAACGAAATGACAAATAAACTACAGAGATTTTTTAGAGTTTAATTAATTTGGTTGACAGAAATAATTAGCTCTGCATTTAGCCAAATAACTTTTGAGTACTTTGTTTTGATTGTTGTAGTGTTAAATTGCTGCGGTATTTCAGATAGGATTACTAGTAATCAGACGAGTTGCTGGTATTTTAGTTGCATAGAAATGTTATGTTTTATTAATTAGAGTCTTTATTCTTACGAAGGAACAAAATGTTGTCTCCATTTGTAATTCCGAATAAGATATAATTTTTTAAATAAAATGTGTAGCGCGCTCAAGGACATTCGGCGCGAAGCCGAGTCGAATGTACTTGTAGCGTGCCGCCGTAAGCGCCCGAACAGTCCCGACACCTCCCGAACCCTCGCTCGGCAGTCCCCGCGACCCGCGCCGCACGCGCCGCGATCGCCCGAGCCGCGGCGCGCTCAGTCGCCGCGGCTCGTCAGTCGGCCCGCAGCTACGCAACGCGCGAATAGGTTCCGTCCGTTGCATTGTAACAATCGCATAGTGTATTGTACCTACTTACATTGTACGTTCGCTATAATAAAGTGTTGTGGACTTTACTTTGTTTTTATATTAATATATGCCACCAGACTATATTACATGGCGCCCAACGTGGGGCAACAACCGCGAAACCGAGTGCTAGTGAACGCGGCACGTGTAACGTATATTCGCGAAACAAGCGTGTTAGGTACCGCGTAGGTATTTCTTTCACTCTTTATCAAGATTGAAGCAAACATGCCGCCGACGACACGTTTGAATACAAAGAAAACGGATGGAACGAGTAACGAAGCGTCCGACGACGACGAGCGACGCCTACCAAGCGACGAGCCGACGCCGTCGGGTTCCACTGCGGTGCCGAACTCCACGCGCCACGACAAGCTAATTGGAATATCAGAGGAACAACTAGCGAGACTGATTTCGGGCGTGATATCGAGAGTGGGCACACCATCGTGTAATAGCGACAGGAACGAACCTTCTCCGAGCACACCCGCCGCTAGTTGCGCCAGCACACCAAGTCCGTCCGGCAACTTTTCCCGGTGCACGGCCCGCTTCAGCGGCGCCGCCCGGAGCGCCGACGAGCTTGAAGCATTTATAGATAGCGTGGCGGTGTATAAAGAATGTGTGGCAGTCAGCGACGAGCACGCCCTGCGCGGCATCGCCATGCTGCTGACGGGCGAAGCCGCCGTGTGGTGGCGCGGCGTGAAGGACTCCATCTCGACGTGGGACGAGGCAGTACGTCGTCTGCGTGCTATGTACGGCACGCCTCGCCCGGCCCACAAGATACTCCGAGAAATATTCGCGCGCGAACAAGGGGATGAACGCACGGATACGTTTATATCGCGAGTGCGCGCTGACCTCGCGCGGTTACCGTATAGCGTCCCCGAAGTTATGCAGTTAGATATTGTGTACGGGTTGTTAAATCGTAAAATAAGAAAGCGTGTAACACGCGAGTGTGTGTCCGCGGGACTCGACTGCCTACTCGAACGTGCCAGGTATGTAGAGGAATCGCTGAGCGAGGTGAGTCTTTCCAATTTACCTAAACCTAGTGAAAACGTTAAGCCCTCAGTCGGCAATGTTGTTAACCCCATACATAGTAGTTCGATTTCGCGTAACGACGACTCCCCCAATAGTGCTAACATGCCCAAGCGTATCCGTCCGCGATGCTCCGCCTGCAGACGTTTCGAACACGTCGCAGAGGAGTGTAGAACAAAACGTCACGACGCCAAAACGGCCGAAGCGACGTCGGCTTCCAGTAACCGTAGTCCTTTATCTTGTTACGGCTGCGGCCGTGTAGGTACCATACGGTCGAGGTGCGAGACGTGTAATAGTAGTACAGAAGGGAAGGACCGTGATAACGTTGAGTTCCATAGCGCCGACATTGATTGTATTGAGCGATCGTGCCCAACCGTACGCGTCGTGATTGCCGATCGCGCGGGCGTCGCCGTGCTGGATACCGGCGCGACTCGCAGCATCGCAAGTCCCGGCCTCTACAACATACTTGTCGACAGTGGAGTTAAGTTTGAGGCGACTCACCGTCATGTAACACTCGCCGACGGAAGCCAGCGGATACGAGAAGTACTCATTGGCGAAACATTAGTTGTGTTGGGTGGACGGGCCATCCCCACATCCTTTATAGTGTTACCAGGGGCGAATAATAGGACCTTACTAGGCAGAGATTTTATTCTACAGGCCGATATCACCCTCAACTTACCACAGGGCGTCTGGAATTTCGCCGACTCCCCTGAGCAGAAGAATCAATTCGTGGACTATCGAGAAGATGACTCACCGTTAGGTAACCCCGCTGAGCTGATGCACGTTGACGACGTTGACCTCGCGCTTCGCGAAGATGAAGGTCGTGCGTTGACGCCGACTCAGAAGGTGGAACTCAACCGAATGATCGCGTCGAAGATAGATCGCTTCTCACTTGAGGGGCCGCCGACGAGTTACGCTACTCACCGAATTAGAGTCAGCGACGATCAAGAGCCTATCGCCTCGCCACCCTACCGTCTCTCTCAAGGCAAAAAGGAGATCCTGCACAAGGAGCTGCAGAAGTTGCTTCAGGCCGACGTGATAGAAGAATGCGAATCGCCCTGGGCCGCGAATGTGGTCCTCGTTACCAAGAAGGATGGGGGCACCCGGCTTTGCGTGGACTATCGCAAGCTGAACGCGGTGACCGAACCTGATCGGTACCCGCTACCCAGGATAGAAGACGTTCTCCACGCCGCCAAGACCACCAGCTTCATGACTACGCTCGACCTGCAATCGGGTTACTTCCAGGTCAGCGTCGCCGAGGCTGATAGGGACAAAACTGCTTTCGTGACTCCATCTGGGACGTTTCGTTTCAAGAGGATGCCCATGGGACTCAGGAATTCAGGTGCCACGTTTCAAAGGTTAATCGACAGGTTCAAGGCCAACCTGACCGTCAGAGAAAAGACTTCGGGAAGAGCTGGAGCTACCGGAGCACCTGACGAACTTCAGACTAGCAGATCCGTCACCATATTGGCTTACCTCGACGACTTGATCATCTTGTCTTCGACATTCGAGCAGCACCTGGAAGACCTGGAAGCTGTGTTTGAAAGGTTAGCTGTGTTTGACCTTAGAGTTAATCGCAAAAAGAGTTGCTTTGCGTGCGACTCTGTAAAGTTCCTGGGACACGTCATCGTTCCTGGTGGACTTCAAGTGGATCCAGAGAAGACTTCGGCGATAACGAAGATGTTACCGCCGAATAATATCAAGCAACTGAAAAGCTTTGTAGCTATGACGAGCTGGTTTCGACGCTTCGTGCCCAATTTCGCATCGGTAGCGAAACCACTTACCGACCTCCTGAAGAAGAATGCAGAGTGGGTGTGGCGCGAAGGCCAACAAGCTGCTTTCCAACACATCAAGCAGTTACTTGCGACGGCCCCTATATTGAGGCAAGCAGACGAAACGGCACCCTTTACTCTAAGCACCGATAGCAGCAGCTACTGCCTCGGAGCAGTATTGATGCAGGGGGAGGGACCGGAGGAGCGGCCTGTGGAATACGCCAGTCGCTTGCTGGAACCAGCTGAGCGTAACTATACGACTACCGAACGCGAAGCTTTAGCCGTGGTTTGGGCAGTTAACAAGTTCCGAGGCTACATTGAGGGATCGCAAGTTATTGTCAAAAGCGACCATCAGCCGCTGCGATGGCTCATGAGTTTAAAGTCACCCAGCGGCCGTCTAGCGAGATGGGCATTGACACTACAAGCGTACAATTTACAGATACAGTATACGCCGGGCAGGTCAAACGTCATCGCCGACGCACTAAGTCGTCCTGCCTGTTGCGATGAAGATTCGAAGAGCTGCGAAATGTGTCAGGTGATAATCGACATGCCACAAAGGAGTCCAGCTGATGTTCGAGCAAACCAAATCAAGGATCCCGAGCTCCAGAAGATCATCGAAGACATGGAGTCGGATGACGTCGACTTCAGGGGGAGAGCCTGGTCGAGCCGAGGCTACGTCTTGTCCGATGGTGTGCTATACCGATACGGCCCCGAGGCGGATGGAGAAGAGAGCGCCTGTTTGGTTGTCCCACAGCACGAGCGAGAGAAGGTATTACTGGACTTCCATAATGCACCGACAGCTGGTCACTTAGGTGTTGATCGCACCTACATGCGTTTAAGCACCAGGTACTTTTGGCCAGGGATGAAAGCGCAGATTGCTGCCCACGTAAGAGGCTGTGTCGACTGTCAAAGATATAAGGTCGACAATCGAAAGCCCGCTGGTCTCCTGCAGACTCCTGCAATGAGTCGTCGTTTCGAGGTGATGTCTGTAGATCTGTTCGGACCACTTCCTCAGACAACCAGCGGTAACCGCTGGATCCTTATAGTTGAAGACGTATGCTCCCGCTGGGTGGAGTTGTTCGCGCTGAAAGCTGCCACGAGCGCAGACGCCGCGAAGACGCTCACCCAAGAGGTTTTTCTACGCTATGGCGTCCCACGACGCATGATTAGCGACAACGGGGTTCAGTTTGTGAGCGAAGTGATGCAGCAGGCATGCCACGCACTAGGCATCAAACAAGACTTGACACCGCTGTACCACCCGGAAGCTAACCCCATCGAACGTAAGAACCGAGATTTGAAGCCTCAGCTCGCCATACTCGTTGGCCAGGATCATGCATCCTGGGATGAACATATTGCGGCAATACGGTTCGCGATGAATTCCGCCGTCACGGCAAGTACCGGTCACTCGCCCGCATATTTGACTTTTGGCCGCGAACTCCGAGCTCCGGCCGATGTTCTCGACGACATGAGGGCAATAATAAGTAGCGAGATAGCCCACACCGCTATAACACCATATCTGAAGAGACTATCCTGCGTCCTCGTGGAAGCGCGTGACGTCCATGAGAAGGCGCAAGCAGCTCAAAAGTTGCATGCCGACCAAGGTCGCCGCCCTGCGCCAGATTACAAGGCGGGCGACTTCGTATTACTGAAGACGCAAGGCTTGAACGATACGGATCGGGGTCACTCCTCTAAATTTGTGCCCCGCAGAGATGGGCCGTACAGGATAAAGAGCGTGACGAGTCCTACCACGTACCGTCTGGAAAGCCTCACCGGCGAAGATATTGGCAAGTACCACTCCTCGCACCTCTCGCCGTATGTCGGTCCCGTGATTGCGCCTGTTAGGGGAAAGCGACGTCGCGGTAGGCCGCGGAAGGTTTAGTGGCTAGTCCAAACGCGAGGGCGCTATGTTTGAACTAGAGGGGGAGATTGTAGCGCGCTCAAGGACATTCGGCGCGAAGCCGAGTCGAATGTACTTGTAGCGTGCCGCCGTAAGCGCCCGAACAGTCCCGACACCTCCCGAACCCTCGCTCGGCAGTCCCCGCGACCCGCGCCGCACGCGCCGCGATCGCCCGAGCCGCGGCGCGCTCAGTCGCCGCGGCTCGTCAGTCGGCCCGCAGCTACGCAACGCGCGAATAGGTTCCGTCCGTTGCATTGTAACAATCGCATAGTGTATTGTACCTACTTACATTGTACGTTCGCTATAATAAAGTGTTGTGGACTTTACTTTGTTTTTATATTAATATATGCCACCAGACTATATTACAAATGTTATTATTAATAATGGATTATATTATGCAATATTTTATGGGATACTGACTTCACACGCCTTTAAATTCTTAATTACCTTATACATAAAAGAGCATTAAATCAATATAGAGTTATCATGTGTAAATTCCAAATAAAATATAGTTTTTAACCTATAACAGTCTATATCATATTACACCGACCAATATTTTACAGGATCATTGACTGCATACACCTTTAAAATTCCTATAAAGTCATAAATGTGAAACTTTAATCATCACTACAATTTCTGGAATTTCCCCATCCCTACTCGAGAGCCCACAAGCACATCACATATGATCCCTTCGCGAATGTCATGTAGCCGGAACAATACACTTGGAGGTAACCCCCCCTCCTTCCCTCTTATCAAACCTTAACTTCGCCGGGTGTGTTTGGTTTCGGAATTCATAATATCTGTTTAAGACAAATAAAATAGGAACTCGAAATGTGTAGGTACCAGTGGCGAAGCGTGCATACAACTCGATTCCTACCGGCTTCCCTTTTAGGTTTAGTA
This sequence comes from Manduca sexta, assembly GCF_014839805.1. NCBI lineage: Eukaryota > Metazoa > Arthropoda > Insecta > Lepidoptera > Sphingidae > Manduca > Manduca sexta. The sequence continues at coordinate 1,431,885 of NC_051122.1, read as the reverse complement.
ACGTTTGTCTTAGTTCATGTTTTCTGTTAAATTGGTTCACTAAGGATTTTTTTTTGCCTCGGCTTACTTTTGAAAAAAATCACCCTTCGCCACTGGTAGGTACTCTGGTAATTCGTGCGTCTATAATATTACGCCTGTGTATTGAAGGGGTGAGCAGGTAGTAATTTACTACGAATTTGACGTAGTTTTTATGATCTACCTACTTCAGTTAATTTTGTTCGTGTATGTTTTCGGGTCTAAGAAAAACTTACGTTTTTGATTTAAAAAAAAAATGCAGGGCGAGTACTAGGGTTGCTACAAACACTAGAACTCCGCCTGGTCAACATTTTACTTGTGCTTTGCTTTACTTACCGGATGCAAAGAATTGCAGACGCGGATAGCTTGACGTTCTCGCTCTATAGAATATCATACCCCAAATAGCTCGTGCGGCGAATGCTCGTCAGCATGAATATGGCGCGCGTCACTACCTCGTGATCGATATTGCCTGACTGCCGGTAATCATCTCTCGTCATTGAACATTCTATTCAATCCAAAAAGTTCTAAGATTATAAGGAGCGATATTTAGAAGATTTCCATACAAAAGTATTGCGCTCATGTGATGAACTTAATCTACTGTGATATAGCAAAACATCATATTTTTTCCATATCATGATTTGCTCGTTTTTATTGCGAATATTGCATATTAAAGAAATCAATTACTGTAAAAAAAACATAAAAAAGAACAATGCCCTTAGAATGTCCCAAAACACATAAAAACCACGATAAAATCCGAAAAAAAAATTTTAATGCCTTACATTCGCGTAAACATAAAATATCATTAAGTCTGTCAATTATTTAAAACTTAGTAACCTATACGGTTCTGCAAATGGTCCTGTAGGAGATCGCGGACCACTGATAAATTACAAGTAATTACGCCCCGGGTTTAAGCAACTAATCTTCCCATCGCTGTGGGTACTAAATTACGGAACATATTGGAAACTATTATAGACCCTAATTTCTAAGCATGAATGCGGGCTTGTTATTAACCAACTTCAAAAATGAGGAGGTTCTCAATTAGATTGCATTTTTTTAAATGTTTGTTACATCAAATCTTTTGACTGGGTGATTGTGATGTTGCTTTTTTTATTCGGAAGCTGGTGCTTCCCGTGTGATCCCATATAAATTGTATTGTTGTTGGACCCTTGACTTCGGAGACATATCAGAAGACTTAAAATGATGTAAAAGTATACTCATTTTTACTAACACAAAAAAAAGTAGAATCGAATTGAGAACCTCCTCCTTTTTTGAAATCGGTTCAAAAGCAAAAAAAATAGTTTAGAAAACTAAAAATTATTAATCACTTAACCTACGTAAAAGAAATGTTATTAATTCTAATGTGTGGCTCACAACTACATATGTGTATAAAATATTTATCAAAATAATTAATAATTAACATCTCATACTTTCGCATTTAAAATAAAAACTGTAAGTTTATATAATTAGGTGTTAACAAAGCTATCTAAATTGATTTTCAATACAGCAGCAGATCTTTCCGTCCTTCGTAACTGCAAAATTATCAAAGTGAAGGAAAAAGGAAAACATCGTGAGGAAACCTGCATACCTGACAAGTTCTCTATAGGAATTTTGAGGGTGTGTGAAGTCTACCAATCCGCTCTAGGCCAACGTGGTGGACTAAGACTTAAACCCTCTCAGTAGTAGAGGAGGCCCGTGCCAGCTGCGGTACGGATTATAATACAGAGCTGATATTATTATTATTATCAAAGTCCAAATCCGATATCATAGTAATAAATCCGTTTGAACTAATATTCTTAACATTACTTCGTAATAACACGACACTCTTATTCGAAGAGCATAAACAAGGCGCCAACATCAAAGTCGTGAATATTTTTAATTCACTCGTAGATTCAATTAGGACAGGCCGGAATATAATATTAATATCTCGTTTCTTAGAATATTTATATTGTACCTTTATCAATTATGAATACCTTGATAATGTTCAAAGGTATAAAAATTGGCTTTTCGACCAACCGTCTTTTCTAGTTAAAAGCAAAACAATTTTTAATGAATAACAAGAAAGGTTTCTTATTTTAAAAGAATTTTTAAATCTGGCTTCATAAATCTCTTTAGATAGCAGTGGTGGAAAGTAAACATTTCCGAAAGGAAACCCGATATAATATAGGTATTAATATGCAGGATTGCAGTCAGTGCAACGTCAAACTTATATATTTGTACGCTGACGCAACAGCAAAGCATAGTGAACAAATTATGTATTACTATAACACCTGTAAACTATCTATGCTTACAAATAAATAATTTGATTTGAAAAGTTCGTCGTAGCGTATTCAGCACTAAAACACAACGTAAAAACCATTAACTGGTCGTCTGTTCTCCAATGACAAATGTTAATTTTGACAAATTGTAACTTTTTACGGCATTATAAAATTTTTATGCTCGATTCATTAACTATGACTGTCGCGTAAAAGTTTTTCCGTGATAAAATGTTATTTATTTTCTAAAAAGTTTCCCCGGGGCGGTCAAAATAAAGCCTAATGAAACACAAGCCATGAATTAAATTTTTGTGGTAAATCGATAGACTTGTCATCACCTCATGGGAATCTAACGGTTAATGATAATCACTTCAATATTGGTTCAGTTATTTAACAAATCAAACTTCATGCTGGTGGTAGGATATATTATATCAGCCCGGATAGCGACAGCCCTACACAAGGTGTTAAAACCCGCCATTATAGCCCACATGAGTGTGTCGCGTTCTGGGGTCAGCCTGTGTATGTCCAGTTCCAACAGGGCCGCATAATTGTGTGAACAGTGGAGGAGTAAACATCTGTCATCAATCGACATTCTATTAGACCCCACTCCATTTACCATTAGTTGCAGTGGGGTCACTTTGCCGTGCACGTATAAAAAAAAAAAAAAAAAAAAGAAACCAGCAGTTTATGTGGCAATTATTAATCCACCACATCTTAATATTTCATCCCTACCATATCTAAAATCAATAGCGGCGATAGCCTAGTTGGGTGTGGAACGGTCTGCCAAGACGAATCTCCGCAGGTTCAAATCCCAAGGGCACACAACTCTGACTTTTCTAAAAAATCATGTGTGTATTCTTTGTGAATTTATCGTTCGCTTTAAGGGTGTAGGAAAACATCGTGAGGAAACCTGCACATCCGAGAAGTTCTCTATAGGAATTTCGAAGGTGTGTGAAGTCTACCAATCCGCACTAGGCCAGCGTGGTGGACTAAGGCCTAACCCCTCTCAGTAGTAGAGGAGGCCCATGCTCAGCAGTGGGCAAGTATATAATACAGGGTTGATATTATTATTATTATATCTAAAATCTAAAAATAAGAAATGCCATTCATTTCGCCCACGGAGTTGTCAAAACGCTCTCACGTTTGGGGTAACCCTTTCATATTCGGACACATATTGATGTAAAGCCGTATATGACGCCGGATTGTCAGTAAGACCGTCGTCATCTCATGAAGTACGGTCCGCTATTATGATAAGATCTGCTGATGCTAAGGACTTGTCTAGTTTTTTTCATATTTCTATGTGAATTTCGTCAATAAGTCTTTTTTCATAATCGCCTTAATTATGTAGATAATATAGATGGCGAATGTTATGCACACCAAATTTGCCATATAAATCTCCACATTAGCCTTTGCCTGGGCTTTCTCCTGCGTGGTTTTTCCGGGATAAATATTTTCCCAGCGGCGATTCCCTAGTTGGTTGTGGATCGGACTGCCGAGACGAATATCCGCAGGTTCAAATCCCAAGGGCACACACCGATGACTTTTCTAAAAAAATATTTGTGTATTCTTTGTGAATTATCGCTTGCTTTAACGGTGAAAGAAAACATCGTGAGGAAACCTGCATACCTGAGAAATTCTCTATAGGAATTTCGAGGGTGTGTGAAGTCTACCAATCCGCACTAGGCCAGCGTGGTGGACTAAGGCCTAATCCCTTTCAGTAGTACAGGAGGCCCGTGCCCACTATTGGGACAGTATACGATACAGGGCTGATGATGATGATGAATATTTTCCCGAGATAAAGAGTTACCTATAGCACTCAGAAGTAACGTATCTTCCTATATATGAAAAATATATCAAAATCGGCTTAGTAGCTTCTGAGATTAGCGCGTTCAAACAGACTCTTCAGCTTTATATAATAGTTTAGGTATCAGAAAGACGACCATAATGCAGTGCTTGCAGCGAGTAAATCAGCAGTACAGTTGACGTTGAATCAATTACTAGTTATAATTTTATAATATATTTACGCATTTTCGCCATGTCCCTAGTTTTTGTACAGGACACTTCAGCAATAATATAACGTTTTTTCATGATTTATACCTGCCACTACGGCTTATCCTGCTGGCTGGCCTAAATATTGCTTTATCTAAACCCTAGGTCTAAGTCCTAAAAAGGTTTTTGGCATTCTTCCCTCAGCCTTACGTTATATTAATATAAGGGGGAGGCTGCACAATAAATTCCCGTTACATTTTGAATAGTTGATATGAATTAGTGCTTTCACTTTCTGCTAATATTTCGTTTTCATATCTAGCTTGCAAGGCCACCATAGCGACAAATATTCCGAAAATGAGTTATCTATATCAATGGTTGAAAGGCTAATTGATAAAATAATAAATTACCGTATATAAACGGAGTTAGTTTGTATTAAGAAATTTCACGAGTTGAAGCGTGAAAGAAGACAGAACGTTTAGTATTTTGTTATTAGAAGAAACCTATGCAGTCACAATAAATTCATTACAAGGAGGTTACGTTCATAATTCTTCACTAATTTACTTAAGCGACATTTTTTAGATAAAGTTTAAATAGATTAAAAAAACATAGAAAAAAGTGCTGATTTTAAATATGCATAAAAATTAGTGTCGCAAAAAAATGTCGCAGCCTACCAACCGTCGATATATGTATATTTGGATTGGCCAGATTTTTCTGTGTTACGTCGTTTGATCTAGGTTTTGTATCTCTGGGATAAGTTTCTTTTTTTTATTAAGAAACCAACAGCATTTACGACTTATAGCTTATTCTACAAGAATTTTAAACTTATAATAAGGCTAATAAAAGGTTTACATTTATAACTAGTTAGTATGTTGGTATGCGCAGACGAAAGAATAAATAATTAATATAAGATAATATAAACAGGTGTTACAATAGTAAGTGTGGAAAATCACTGCCAGTAATTAAGAACATTTAACTAAATAAGATATAAAGTCAGTAAAACAAAAGACAAAAATCATGCGATATGAGAAATATCTACTATCAATAAAAATATAAATAGTTTAATATCATTAGTAGAGGCAAGGGTCCGTATAATCCGATTCCTGTCGGCTTCGCTTTATGTAGAATCTAATTATCATTTCAACGATTTCAGACGATATTTACGCACATTAGTATCTATATGTTGTGTCGAGTTCCTTTACGGATAATTTTACCTTTCACCACTAATCATTAGACTAAATTTCATAAAGTACTTAAATAGTTTAATTATTATCAATTTTCTAAGTAAAATCTAAATTTTAAAACACTCTATTCTAAAGTTTACTGTTGTCGCTTAGATATGATTGCCTTTCAAACATCGTTATAGTTCCTAAACAAATTATTTAATGTCATTAATTCATTCAGAAATTTATTACCAGATTTACTCGGTAGCATAGTTAAATTAAGGTCCCGGGTCGGACAGTGATATTGGATTGTATGCTCAGTATTAACCTGGAGTCCGAAATTCGTGTCCGATATGGCGATAGGCTTGCTCCCTATCGCATCATGGAAAGAAACATATATGGCGAAAAATTCAACCAACAGTCAATTAATCAAACATTGACCAGTTAAGAAATGTTGTTGACACTGTCTTTGTCGGACTCCGATCTGCTCCGTGACCACGAAGGCTGCAAGGTCTTCGAAACGTCGCGACAAAATAATAATATAAAAACCTCGATAAAATAATTTTATTCCAATGTCTAACATTCGCGTGAACATAAGCAGTCTTAATTATAAAAAAAATCGCAAAGCTACGCTTAGTTAAAACACATTTACTCGATCAGCTGTAAGTCAAAACCCGCCATCATGCCTCTTAATAATATTTAAACTAGGAAACCGGTGATGTCTTTGACAGCTATTTAAGCAATTCTTAACCACCTCTTAACGCTAAAACAAAACAAGTAAGACTGAAGAAATCATTAAAAAACTGTCAGTTTAATATCGACTCGTGTCTACCAATTTGTATCGTAGATCAAGTTGATAGACACCGTCTGTATGGCGCCTAATACTGTTTACAAGTACTATCCAGGGGCCTTATTCTCTATCCCGCGCGTTATTTTAATAGTGCGTAACAAGCACGTTACACAACGCATCATGTTTAGGACTATAGAAATTTGGCTTACAGAATACCATTCCACGCACATTTCTCGAAGATGACATGACACGCCCGCGTTACACGTTTACACTATCATACAGAATAAGGGCCCTGTTTGATTACAGGGCTGAGTACATGTCAGTGTGGGTAATCAAGGCTGGAGCGGCTCGCAACAGCCGTCGCCTGTCAGACGCATGCTCGTATTGTATGGCGACAGGGCTGTATGAATACGAAAGGATGAGAAGGTCGCCTCGATATTTATTTATCTAAGCGGATATTTTTACTGACATATATTGATGGAAAATGGAATTTAATCCATAAAACTTAAAGTACAGTCATATAAATAATTCTGGATAATCAATTATTAATACGATTCGTAACGCAGCAGAAGACGACCTTTAAAACAAGCTTCAGGTTCTATTCTAAAAATTAAATTAAATTAGTTTTATGAATTTTATTACGCTGTTTTATTTTTATTTTACTTCTCTTTGGACCACTAACACCTCACTCCACCCTGCGCCTATAAACGGCTGCGAGCCTTCGTAACGTCCGAAGTAAAAAAATAATCATTTAAATCTGACTATCGGGTTAAAAATCTATCACTGAACAAACATAAAAAATTCAAATACGACGAAAGATGAATAGACGTTCCTTTTTTCTTTGGAGTCGGTTTAGTAAAATTAAAAACCGCTATTAAATCTGTAAAACTATTCTTACTAATATTGTTGCTACATAAATATATTTATTTAAATTAATAAATAAATATACAGAAAGAGAAAAATTTAACACACAACGTATCACTTTATAGTTCACTACATAAAAAACCCATATTTAAAAATTCTACATTTATAACAGCTCCAGTAATTTTAATTATTCCAAAATAATTTGTAACTAGAAGTGCTCAGTACAAAATCACGTAACACGTATTACAGTTATCCAATTCTCGTCGCCATTCGAATATGATTCTGCGTGTTATTAGTTACGCAGTTTCCGGCTATTTTCAACTTTAGGTTGCCGTCAAACTCGAAAATAAGGTTTAGTCTATAATGTCTATTATCCTTCACTCATTAGAGCCTTTAATGGCTCGGATAAATATAACATACATAAGGCCTTAAATTATAATTTAATTGGCGACTTAAGTTGAGATATAGTTAAAACTATTTTATACCCAGGCTGTCAAATTTTTTGTATGGTAAAAATAAACCCCCGTCAATCATAAAAAAAAACACACTGAAAAATTAAAAAGTATAGACAATGCTTACCGTTTACCAATTCGGGAATTGGAGTGTGCTTATATAAGAATTTATGTATGTAAACCCTTGTCATAAAAATTAAAATCATCGCCAAGTTATGAGAAAGTTTGAAACTTTAAAACGAAAATTTAAAAGTGGCACCACCAACGCATTTTTATTTTATTTTCCCGTCTATATATCAGATTTATGTAAATTTAATGGTGTTCAAGACATAATATAATGCAACCTACAGATCATTCATAGAAACTATTATTTTCAATCCTACTTACTCACATGCAGTTTAAATGTTAAGCCTGAAATTCAATCTGAAATGCTGATATTAAAAACTTATCTTATAATTATTACAGGTAACATAAGTTCAAATGTAGCCGTAGAGCTACGACTCTACAGGTCGCCACTCGGCAGTCGACCGAGAGCTACGCCGTAGAGCGCGCGTGTCGTAGCAAACTTTCCCCGCTACGACATACTGTTTTGATTTTTCCGAAAATAACTAGAAAGTATATAGTGTAAAATGGACTTTTATTTGTGGTAAACAGAAGGTTATTTCTATTGTTACAATTTTTATTACAAAGGTAAGCTGTGAAATGTTTTTCTCTTATTGGTCAGTTATATCAGAGGCATCGTGCCTGAATAATTCCGCTTATTAGGGATGCTGTTGGGATCGGCATAACATAATTTTTCATCGAGTACATTTTTGTACTTATTCAGTTAAGAGAGCGTAGTTCGCTGAAGAGTAAATGATCAGTGTATTTCCCGATTATATTAAATGTAGGCAGCTGAGAGAGAGTTTAATATATTTTTTAAAATGTTGTTTATTTGAAAGAAATCTAGAATGATTAATATTTGTGTATTGACATAACGAAGTGATAATGTTGCGGATTCGTTATTTCACTTGTATAGTCATTAGGTCATTTATGCGTCGTTTATAGATTATATTGCTGCACATTATTTCTTTGAATGACGACACCAGCTTGCTGTTCACCTGACGGTAAGCGATACGACCATAAACAGTAGAAACACCATCCACCACCTTGAATTACAAAGTATTATCGGTATTGCACTGCTCTCGCCATCCTGAGACATCAGATGTTAAGTCTCATTATGTCCAGTAGTTATACTGGCTACAATATCCTTCAAACCGGAAACAACAGTGACTACACACTGTTGCTGGGCGGCAGAAATAGACCTTGCGGTGATATCTACCCAGGCGGACACTCACATATGAGAGACCTACCAGTAAAAGTGAGTTCTGCAGTTAAGACGCGTTAATCAACTTAAAGTATTTAATAATAATAATATCAGCCCTGTATTATATACTGTCCCACTGCTGGCCACGGACCTCCTCTACTGCTGACAGGGATTAGGCCTTAGTCCATCATGTTGGCTTACTGCGGATTGTTAGACTTCACACACCCTCAAAATTCCTAAAGAGAATTTCTCAGGTATGCAGGTTTCCTCACGATGTTTTCCTTCACCGTTAAAGCAAGCGATAATTCACAAAGAATACACACATATTTTTTTAGAAAAGTCAGAGGTGTGTGCCCTTGGGATTTGAACCTGCGGACATTCGTCTCGGCAGTCCGTTCCACAACCAACTAGGCTATCTAAAGTATTTCGAATACATTAAAATGAATCACAACAATAACACAAATGGTGTCGAGAGTATATATTTATTTATAAAACCTTATCAAGCCCACGATTAAGTTTAAACTTAAATGCTCGAGTCGGTTGGCGGTCTGTTTGTTAATTTGTTCGCACCATACTTAAGACACTATGTTATGTTATAAATTAAGAAATATTGGGTGGGTAAATATTGCAAACTATATATTAAGATGTTCTTTGAAAAAATATATAATAAAGATTTGATAAATTTTATTTGTAACGGATAAATTAATTAATAAACGGAATTTGAAAAAAAATCTTTCACTAATATAAAACTACATTTTTACTAAGTGCTTTTAGTCCCAAGATTCCGAATAAACACGGAGAATCGCGAGCAAAAGCTAGTTCATAAATTATAACAATGCAATAATTTCCAGTACTCGATCACATTGCTTAAGTTGTATGAAAATTATATTAAATAGCATTTCATTACAATCAATAATTTCCCTCAATCACATCGGTTAAACCGCATGTAATTTATATTAAATAGCATTTCATAGTCCTGTCGTTTCATTAGAGTTATTTAATTGCCTACGTGAACAATAAATGAATTTCATTTCATAATTCAGTTTGATTTCGAATAAAATTCCACGTCGCTGGCACAGTTAATAGATGAATAAAGCGTACAGAGCTGGCGGTTGTTACGGCTTTATTATTTTTATAGCACTCTATCGTAATAAATTAACCCGAGCTGTGATTTGAAACAGCGGAAATTGTGTTTTCCTTCATTATACATCGTAAGTGTTTTGAGTACTGGAAGTACAGAAGATTTTATAAAACGATTATGCAGTAAAAGTATAATGAAAATAATAATTAAGCAAAATATCAAGATCAACAAAATCTCTAAAAATACAAATGTCGATTAAATTTTTTAAATAACCGTGACAACAATTTCTCTACAAAGTAAACAATAAAATATGTTTATTGTTCGTGTAAAATATATATTGTAAGGGCCTAGTCATATTTTGACCCAACGGTCGTAAAGAAGTGTGGTCATAGGTACTCACGGTTCCAGGTTCGGTCCTTCAAAGCAAGGACGATTATGTTAAAATATTACTAGATTTAGGGTTTTTACATTTATTTATTAGAAAAATTAACATAAAACTAAATTAGTAATTATTACTTATAACAAAAATTGTACTAATTAACGCAAGATAATAATTTGAATCAAATTAACAAATAATTAAAAACACAAAAATAGCTAGCGAAAAGATTGTGAACGTCCGTCCGATCCAACAATAAATTAATGACAGCTAAAACAAATATATCGACGACGCAATGGTCAACGCGAGCTGGCCATTTTAAACCAAAGAGGATATAATCCTACGTTATAGTTGCAGTTAAACTACACCTCCCGGTCTTCTAGAAGAATTTGCTAACTCTAGATACTTATTATAAAGTTAAGGACAAGCAAATATATTATTTTTACTTTTTAAAGGAGTTTTGAACCGGCGATTACTTAAATTTTTCACAAATAGCAACATTATACCTGGATGCTAACTAAGACTAGTTCTCATCTAAAAACATTTTGGCGGAATCGCATACATAGGCCATATATGCTAACAATAAATAATAAAGCCTCTTTCCTATTGTTAAATCGAAGCTTTACAAAGTTTTCCTAATAAGTAGCTCTTCTGGCTTCCTTAAGGACTCTTATTACCCGGTTTTTAAAACAGCTTTTATTGAAGCTAAGTGACCTTGAAAAGATATTATTAGGAATTGATAAGTGCTGTGGCCACAAATGAGGCTTCAATCTCAACGAACACCTACGTTACGAGCGAGGATCTTTCTGAGTGGGTACCAGCGCGTTAATTTTTTTTATATACGGCACGACAAAAGATCCCACTATGTACCTATGGTACGTGGAGTGGGTTCCAATAGAATGTCGTCTGACAAGAGAAACCCCTCGGTAGTAGACACAATTGAAGCCGGCCTGTTGGAACTATATTTACACAGGCTGATCCGTACTATGACGAGTTTTAACACTGTGTACGGTGGTCGCTATTCGGGCGGATATAAAATATATCTTACCACAAGCACAATTATTTTTGCCGCCAGTAAGGCTCAATAGCTTGCACAATGATAGCAGCGTGCAATCTATTGAGCCTTACATTATTTGATTATATTTTAATTACAAGGTCTAAATATATATAACTCAAAGGTGACTGAATGACATAGTGATCTATCAACGCACACCCCAAACCACTATACGAATCGGGCTGAAATTTGGCATGCAGGTAGATGTTATGACGTAGGCATCCGTGAAGAAAGGATTTAGATTAATTCTACCCCCAAGGGGATAAAATAGGAGATAAAAGTTTGTATGAAACTTTGTCAATTTTAAACCGATCGGGTTGAGACTTTGAATGCATAAAGCTACTATGATGTAGGCATCCACTAAGAAAGGATTTTGATAAATTCTACCCGTAAGGGGATAAAATAGGGGATGAAAGTTTGTAGAAATCTTCTTAGATTTTCGACTGATTGAACTGAAATTAAAGATTGGAGCTACTATGATGAAGACGTTCGCTAGGATTTTGAAAATTGAACCCCCATGGGGATAAAATTAGTTTGAACCTATCAGTACCGGGAAAATATGTAGCAAGACTTATATCCCGGAAAACTCCTTTACGCGGGCGAGGCCGCGCGCAAAAGCTAGTTCATAATAAAAATATAATAGCTGACAATCGTCTTGAGCACACTACAAATTAAGTGTAAATACGCTTACGTACAAAAAAGTATATCCCATCGCGCTGTAGTGTGCTCATGATATGCCGGCTATTATTATAATGGGCTAGCGGTACGGCGAGTGACGTTCCGATCTAAGAATATGAGTACCTAAGTAGTAAACTATACAAAATACGATTCTATTGTATAAAAATTTACATAAAATTATATTATGGACTGATGATTTCACACAGATCGCAGGAATCCACTGAAAATAGACTTCTAACAGATTGGTAGACTTCTAACCTTTGGAGGTGTATGTGAGCAGGGAGCTTCCAAAGGCTAAAAAAAATTAAAATCTCATTTTACCGTTTATAAAAATATACAGTTCATTTACCCCAATTCATCTGTATCGTGTTCAAATACCCCATTAAAATAGTATATCGTAATATGTTTTTTTAATTAAATTAGAACTCAGTCGCTCTTCCGTCTCAAAGCGGTGGAAAGTTTTAATTTTTCACCCGCCAAAGGCGTTTGAGTGTGAACCGACTTTAAGCATATTTTAGTCTGGACTTATTTGCCGCTGTTCTATTTTCACGACTGTGTTTCTTCACAGTTTATGTTATAAAAGCACCTTTCTTTTTATTATTTATGTCTATTAAAAATACTGCAAACCTATTAAACGATTCAAATTCTTTCTATTATTTAAGTTCGATTAACATAAATGGTATGGTATATATTAGTAAATTCAAGAATTCTTAATGGTATATATTAGTAAATTCAAGAATTCTTTTTACTATTTTAGTCTATTTTAAAGATACTGCAGATTTTTTCCTATTAAATGATTCAAGAATTACGCAATTCGATGTAATCTCAACGTACAAATTAAATAAATAATTCGTGGTTAATTAAGGACCTCTTTATTGAAGTTGTGTAAAAATTTATTACTTTAGTGATTTGTAAGCACTCAAGCGTATTGGGACAGCTGTATCAAGAAAACGATTTAACCAGTCTCTATTCCATAATAATTACGGTAAATAAATAAATGATATTACAACTTCACTCTATAAATATCTTATTTATAAAAGCTAATGGGGTAGAAGCCTCAAAGGAATTACCACCATTCATACAAACAGCCTATCAATCAAGCTTCATTGTTCATAAATATCTGAAAAGGCCCCATTATGGCTATTTTTCACCTTAAAACATCTACATTAAGGTACCCCATCCCCTGTTACGGCTAATGATACCCCATTGGAAGGGTCAAATGCTTTTTATCCGTGAATTACGGGGTTAAATGTACCTTACGGCTCGGCCCACAAAATATCACTAACGAGCTTAAAGTGTTAGGCTTTGAGAATATTTCGCTTTAACGAACTATCTAAAAGTATATTTTATTGTGTATCCTAAAATCATTCTGAATTAAATTAAAATGGCAAAAAGTTAACTTATTTTTGTGACTTACAATATGTATGAAATTATATTATCTCTTTACAATATTACGTTTAAAATTGATTTTATTAAACAGAAATGCATCCTGAAGGACTGTTTTGTTGTTGTGTTAACGATATATTAACAAATGTGAAAAGTTTGTGAAAACGTTTGTATGTTTGTTAGTTGTAAACTCAGAAACAGTTGAACCGATTTAGATAAAATTTTGCAATCAAATAAACCATGCTCTGGAATTACAGACAGGCTATATCCTATCTAAGTATTTTGCTCCCATGGGAAATATGTGACAGTTGCGAAATGTGAAAGTTTCCAGGGAACTCGATGCAACATCTATATACTAACACGCATAAATACGGTCTATCAATCGTCATAATGATAATTAGGTTTTACATGAAGGGAAGGCGACAGGAATCGGATTTATATGGATCCTTCGCCACTGCCTATAAACCAGTTCTGGTATAACACATAAGCTACTTACTCGGTAATTTATTCTATGGGAAATATTTGAATATTTTAATCTGTTTTTTTTTTGTTTTTTTTTTTAACTAGATATATGGATCAGATTTAATAACTTTTGTAGTGGGAAATACTTTTCACTTGTGCGAAACAGCAAGCAACACCTAGTAGGTTCTACATAAACTCTTTATAAAGGGAAGGCGACAGGAATCGGATTTATATGAACCCTTCGCCATTGCCTATAAACCAGTTCTGGTATAACACATAAGCTACTTACTCGGTAATTTGCTTCCATGGGGAATATTTAAATAATTTAATCTGTTTTTTTTTTTAAGTAGATATATGGATCAGATTTAAAGACTTTTGAAGCGGGAAACGCTTTTCACGCGCACGAGACTTCGAACAACACCTAGCAGATACATAAATTTACTTGTAACGCAAACAAAAAACCTTTTGTTCTTAAGGCAATATCCTGTCAAAACAAAAACAACTAACTAGCTGAAAAATATCGCCCATATATCGTTATAAAGGGCTGACAGTCCTATTAACTGTGGATCACTTGCTCTGAGTTATATTTACAGTATGAAGGCAAAGGGGTAAACAGCGACGTTTATTACAGTTTTTAGTGCAAATGAGGTTTGTTGTTTTCTTTTTGGGAATGTATGATGCCATTTTTAAGGCGAGTTCGCCTGAGGGTGCGCGCTAAAATTTGTCTTTATTATAACAAATTTTACTTTGTATCAAAATCTTGTATTGAGTTTACTACTTAGATAACGTGAAATGTTTAGTAATGCTAATTATTAACAGTAACAAAGTAATTTTCGAAAAAGAAACGAATCTTAGGAAAATTACAAAAGAAAAATATTTTTTTAATGACAACACATTTTAATCCGCTTTTATAAAGATATTACAACCATAGGTAACTTTGACATCAATGTGTTTATAATAAGGGCATGAATTCAATGAAATATACCTACACACACTTTGGCTTTTTATCCTCGAAGTGATAGAGGAAGGCGCAAATAGTGCACCCACTTTTCGCCATGTATATTGCGTCCCATGACATGGTAGTCGCCAACCCTACAATTGACCACAAATTCCAAATTCCGGGTTGATGCTGAGCAGGAACACTCTATATCCCTTTTAACCCCATCCTGGAAAGGCACCCGAGATTTCAGCACTGCAATTATATCTCAATACTACAACTACGCCACCAAGAAAGTCACAATCAAAGCATTTATTTAATACTAGCCTTTACTTGCGGCTTCGCCCGCGTGAAGGAGTTTTTCGGGATATTTTATTTCCGACTTACTTGGTATGTATCGTTATATTATGACCAAATTACACAAAATCATTATAATTGAAGCCTATGTGTTATTCTGATGTATAACCATTATTACTGTAAACTTTTATCCAAATACCTTCAGTAGTTTTTTCGTGAACGAGGAACAAACATACACACATACATACATCCTCACAAACTTTCGCATTTACTATATTAATAGGATTTTTTCCTTGTTTATAAACAGTGGTTATACCGACCGTTTAAAACCTTTCGAAAGGCTGTCAAACACCAAAGTCCACCCAAACCACTTTATTAAAACCCCACACGTGTCTGTTTTTAAAGTTAACGAATCCAGCGTACCATTGGGTGTTTTATTGCCCTTCATTCCGGGCGCCTTTGATTAAAACTCACACGAGCGCTATAAATTTTACTGCTACTCGTGTTGCACGTGCTCGAAAAATGCTACACGATTTTTTAACTTATTCAGAGGGTTCGTGACAGTTTACAAGCGAATATTGTCTGTGTTAAAATAGAGTAGGAGGTAGTTTTTTGTACGGGCACAGTATTCACCCTTCTGTATCTGATGATAAGCGAAGTGGGGTACAGATAGTTTCAACTGACGAGATGTTTATCGTCTTGATGTAACTTGACTCTTAAAAGTGAACAATTGTGACCTTCCTAGTTTCTATCAATAAATAGCCCTCAATGTGTGCCAAAAGGTATTATATAATCGACAGTCATACAATAATGTTATATTACTGTCTGATTAAACTGCTTTTGGCCCCAATTTTTTTTCTTTTGAATAGTTTGTGTTTGAGATCCTGCCTGAATTATTCCCGGTAAAATCTTATCGCATTTAAGTAATTTGTAGCTTTCTAATACTAGTCAAAGAATTTCCAGAATGTGTTCTAATCGGCAAAAGATTAGGGCGTACACACAAACAAATTATCTCTTCAGATGTTAGCATATATATGTAGATAACCTTATATTAAGTACAAACGTTTTTAATACGAGTGTGACATGTTATGTTTTGGTCTGCAGAACTTCAAAGCCATAGTAACACAAATCTATTTCAACTTCAATGTTCTCTTTGGTGAGGACGACGGTGCGCGTGTCAAAGGCCAAAGCGGACTATGCAAATACACGCTGAATCAAGTCAAACCATAGGGGTACAGTCGGACACAAGAACAGATGGACAAATTGCACCCTTCTCATGTCAAATAATACTTACTTGTAACATTGAGTTGTATTTAATGAATGTAATGAACTGTTTGATATAGATATTTGTTATTTTAGTATACCACGTTTGAAAAAGTCTTACAGTGAGAGAATGAATCAGAAACCAGTTATATTAGAGCCATGGCCTGGTTGAGTTATAAAGCGATAATAGCTTATTGTAATAGAATGTATTGAATAAAATCGCAATTATGGAATTAAAAAATAAATTTAAAAATGTGCAGTAACAAGTGGAGCTAATCCAATAAAACTTATTTATAAATAATATATCATGGGCACTATAAGTGCTATTTATTATAATTATTGAGTGTTTGCACTCAAAGTCTGCGAATTGTAAAAATATAGGCAAATTTACTTGTTGATGTTGACTGTTTGGTGTCCAAAATAAAATAATTAAGAGTTTGTATTTTTCTTTTTTGTATGACCGTTTATTTCTTAAACGAATAAAACAAAATATTAATTACTTCTTAATAGTTTTATAGGACGTCTCACAGATATTTCTTATAACGATATAATAGTGCCATATCTCTGATACATACTATTCCACGGCTGGTAACGGCCTCTACTACTAAGAAGATTTAGAACTTATAGCTTTAACACCTATTGTAACACGGTAGATTTGTCTATGTTTTTTGGCTCGGGAAAGTACTTCTACTGCTCCTGATTGTAAATGGAGTGTCGACTGAATAGAGATATAACCTCTCACCGTCTGTTTAAACCGGATATACAGACTGATTCTGGAACGCGACTAGTGGGCCACTATAAAGGGTGTTACAACTTGTGGACGGTGGTCGCTAAATGGCGGATAGAAATATTATATTGACTGTACCGGTGGCGTAGCTGTGTTACGGTATGACTGCAGTGCTGAGGTCTCGGGTTCGATCCCCGCGTCGGACAAAATTCTAGTGGGTTTCTCTACACAGTTTTAGCCCGGAGTCTGGAATTTGTGCCTTATCACATCACGGGACGAAATAAATATGGCGGAAAATGAATGCACTGCTTGCGCCTCTGCCTACCCCTTCGTTGATAAAAGGCGTGATTGTGTGTGAGTGTATATACAAATATTAAACAACTTAATATATTATAATGACAAATGTTTGTAAATATGGTTGGATGTTTAGATGATTGTTAGAAATAAATACATTAACTGCTGAAAGGATTTGGATTAAATTTGGCATACGGATAGACCATGTCCTGGATTAACATAGAGAATACTTTTTATCCTGGTAATTTGCTCTCTGGAAAGTATTTGATTTTTTAGTAGATGGCGCTGACGTCGTATAGATGATGCTGTAGATCGCTATACTGATTTAGGGATATTTATATCACGAACGTCTTATAATACACGTGAAGCCGCAAGCATCGCTAGTATTACAATATTTTATTAAATATAGTGAAAAATCAGAATATATAATAAACACAGTAAACTGTCGTATTAGTTTAAAATTTCATCACATGTGATAAACAAGCGCAAGTTAGGCGCGGTGTTTACGCGTTCTCTTTTCCACGAGAATGTTTTATTCACGAGCGGAATGCTGTTTACATTTTTCACTCCTTTTGATATGTTAACTACGTTTGATACTATTGATAAGCGTTAGAAAGTTTAGCATTTAAAAAATAAAATGTACACATATCACGCATTTATCCCCGAAGGGGTATGCAGAGGTGCAACTAGGACACCCACTTTTCGGCAAGTGCATTTCGTTTCATGGTGTGATAGGGAGCGAGTTTATCGCCATATCGGGCACTAATTCTAGACTCCGGACTGATACTGAGCAGAAAAACCCAAATATCACTTTTAGCATTTTAGATATGGACAATTTGGTATTGGTTTTAAAATTTGTATACGCTAATGTTTTTTCAGTTAATCTTTTTTTTTTCTTTGTTCATTTAGAAAACTTACAGCTAACATACACAGTTAGTAAGATAAAAAAAATATAATAGAAGGCCAATTACAAGTTTCCATGTATAGATAAATAACATTAAAATAATAAAAGAAAATGGTAGACAGTTCTTACATTATGGGGATTTTCAAAACTTCGAATGTTACTTCGGTTATCCTGTTTGATTTAGAAAATTCTGGATATGTTTGTATTTTAATTTATTTTGTTAATGAAAGGGATTGTAGAAAATTAATTAATACAGAAATAAATCTGTAATAATATTATTACAGAAAATATAGGTACTATAACTAATTATAACTGGTTTTTAACTTGCTATGCTATAAATTATTATCTATTTTTTAATAATAATATTTTTTTTAATAGTTTGCTTACATAATGTGACTACTGAAAACAGCGCTATGTTACACCTGAAAAACAGTGCACAACATTATACTGGGCGCTTAGAGCCGCGACCAGCCATATATTTTTTTTATTATTTGTTATTTAGGTACATTACATTTGTTTATGTTGCGCCTATGACTAATAAATCGTTTTTATTTCTTGTTTTCTTTCTTACATAAATTACGAAAGGGAAGTCGGTACGTCGCATTAGCGGCGATAGCCTAGTTGGGTGTGGTACGGACTGCCAAGACGAATGTCTGCGGGTTCGAAACTCAAGGGTATACACCTCTGACTTTTCTAAAATCATGTGTGTATTCTTTGTGAATTATCCGTTCGCTTTAACGGTGAAGGAAAACATCGTGAGGAAACCTGCACATCTGAGAAGTTCTCTATAGGATTTTCGAAAGTGTGTGAAGTCTACCAATCCGTTCTAGGCACGCATGGTGGACTAAGGCTTAATCCCTCTCAATAGTAGAGGAGGCCCGTGCCCAGCAGTGGGACAGTATATAATATAGGGCTGATATATATACCAAACAAAGATAATAAAAACGACATCATCATCATCATCAGCCTGTTGCAGTCCACTGCTGGACCTAGGATTCTCCCAATAATACATAATGCAGCAGACAGGGCTCTGGGGCATACCTTGGGAAAAACTACATACCTACTATTAATTCAAAACATACCAAACGAAGCAGCTTTTAATCAAAGAGGAATTTTTCAAACTAACACAACAGTCAGACAGATAAGCTTCGGTTTCCAATAACGTTCCGGCGACCTTCGTCGCTCGCTGCGATAGCGAATTTCCAATTAATAACAAATGTTTGCGTTGAAACAGATTTATTTGTAGTATTACCTGATATATTTGTTTACGACTATTATGCTATGAAATTGTTAGGTGCTTACCCACCTCATATATTATATAGAAATAGATGTACATGTAATTTAGGCAGTTCGTATTATGTCTGACTATACAGGTGTGTAAATAATGGATTCTACGTAAGGCCTTAAAAATATTAATAATTATAGGAGTAGCATTAAAATACCTTTTGACTGAATTTAATACGACGAAATTTTAAAGGCCGAAATATCCATGCATATTAATTATTTTTACGTTTTTCTTTCAACTGCGAGAACTAATCACTAACTAGACGTGAATTTAAATTCTTTACTTGTCAATACTTGTTTAGTTACCCAGATTAAAGGTGAAACAAAATGTATGAAAAATGGACCTTAAGCTATAACCTTAATTAAGTTAATTTGCCAACAACGGGCTATTCATTCAGCTTAATGTTGCTGCAATACAGCTACAGCGCTGGAATTTAATGAGAAGCCCAAGTCTCGCACGGATGTCAGGTCGATTCGAACTGGAAGTATAAATAATCAAAAATGAATAATGTTTAACACAAATCAAAAAAAGAAATAAAGCAATAGAGCTCTTTTCATGTTGGATAGTGTTTTGTAATACATAGGTAGCATTCTTTGTGCGGAACTCTAAAAATCTGTATTTTTTCATTCCATAAAAGTTTCACATCCACAATACATTCTATTTTCATGAACGAAACGTTGAAACGGACAACAATGCCTTCGGGTAAAAGCTTTGACTCGATACTTTCGGCCAGAATTTTCATGTTTTTTTTTTTCAAAGGACACGGCAATATCGCGTACTGCACCTGATGGTAAGTGGAGTAGGGTTCAATAGAATGTCGACTGACGAGATATGATTACCTCTCGATAGTCGACACAATTATGCCGGCCCGTTGGAACCGGATATACACAGGATGATCCCGAAACGCGACACACGTACGTGGGCCATTATGGCAGGTTTTAACACCTTGTGTACGGTGATCGCTATCCGGGCGGATTGCTGATGGTACAATACATCGTACCATCAGCAAATTTATTAATAATAATATAAGCCCTGTATTATATATTCACCCACTGCTGAGCACGGGCCTCCTCTACTACTGAGAGGGATTAGGCTTTAGTCCACCAGGCTGGCCTAGTGCGGATCGGTAGACTTCACACACCTTCGAAATTCCTATAGAGAACTTCTCAGATGTGCAGGTTTCCTCACGATGTTTTCCTTCACCGTTAAAGCGAACGATAAATTCACAAAGAATACACAATTTTTTTTTTTAAAAGTCAGAGGTGTGTGCCCTTGGGATTTGAACCTGCGGACATTCGTCTTGGCAGTCCGTTCCACACCCAACTAGGCTATCGCCGCTTTTTTTTTTATTAGCAAATAATTATTTTTATAAATTACTACAATAGCTGGAGATTAAATGTAAGTGTTACCCCTTTGAATGGTGGCGTGAACTTATTTCGTTTACCAAACGTTGCCTCGATCAAACACTGACTAAGACGTAAATAACAATTCCCTGGCCGTCGCCCCTAGCCACTGCCCCCGTCCGTAAATCTCAAAGCATTTAGAATAATGTTCTTTGATCTTCGCTACAATTGTATTAAGCGTACACTTTAACTAACATAATAATCGTTTATTTGATTTTGAAGGATAAATATTATATATTTTATCCTACATTGGAATTAAGGGTGACTGTCAGTGAGCTCTTCGGCTAATTCCATTCTGCCTACTGAGTATAACCGCATTCTACGTATTTTAATTATCCGGTCGGGTACAAAATGTATCGAATACCAGGATAAGAAAAATATAAGAATATAGACAGTTTTTGCTTCGATTTTGTTAGCAACATCGTGAAATATGAAATTTACATCTATATATATAAAAATGAATCCCTATTTCCCTTGGTCTCGCCATCACGCGTGAACGGCTGGACCGATTTCACTATTTTTTTTTTGTTGTGTTTGTTATTGTCAGGAGAAGATTCTTATGAAAGAAAAAATTCGAAAAATTGCGCAGAAAATTAGAAAGTTTAAGAAAACTTAACGAAAATATTAATTTTATATAACTGTCAATTGTTTGAAATAACTGTCAGCGATTGGCAGAATGCGCACTGTAAATTCATAGTTAAAACGAGACAACGTCTGTCGGGTCAGCTTGTTGACAATAATAATACCGTGGTCTCTGTATTTTGTTTTCTAATTAAAAAGCTAGTCCTATAGTACTGTCCCATAACTGGTCACAAGATGGCTTGCAGGCGATGTTTCCCTACATAACTATCTTTGATAGATGTGATTTATTTCGGCCTGAATTGAACACTGATAATAAGCGGTTTCGTTTTGAGGACTCCATTCATTAATTATACGTGTGGTATACCCACTCTCCGCATAAGTATGTCTCTTGCAGAAATGCGCTGAATCATGCTTCAATTTTTGTATAAAAAATCTATATCAAATAGATTATTTGCTAATAAATATCGTATTTTGGGTCTTTCGCAAGATTAACCCACGGCACAATCACGCACGGATATAAAACATCGCATAGAAAAAATACACACAACAATGCACCGGCAAAATTCACCGTAGTAACATCAGTACTACAAACCTAAGTACCTGTACAATGTTGCTTGGCGGCAGAATTAGACATTATGGCAATGATTATAGACGGTATTCTCGCGTACCTACCATCTTCAATATTGATTTAACGATCTGTAGTACAATCAGTAGAACACTACAATTAATGACGGTGGTAAGGTAATTAATGGGCATCAATACATCATGACGGGTGCGACTGGCAGATGGGAACCGAATAGCATCTCGCCTCACACCTAAGTGGTTGGCAGATGTGAGATGAGTATGTATGGGAATGTTCATTTTATTGTCATGTTAGAGAAATCTTATCCCATACTTGGACTAATGGCAACGTACAAGGTATGTGGAGCGAGCGCGGCGAGTGGCCTCGTGTTCGATTTTAAATGGATAAAACTTAATACTCGAACTAATGGCCACGTATATGTTGCATGGTTTTTGGACCGAGCGCAGCGAGTAGTTTTGTCTTCGATTTCAAGTGGTCAAGACTTTGGGTTTATTTCTTAATCGTGCTGTAGTCTAATCAGAGAAGGAAAAATGAATCTAAACATTAATATACAAATACTATATAGGCTTTAATGCCATGAAAGAATAGGCCCGATATGCTGTGAACGGTTTTCCATGCGAATGCTGCAAAGGTGTTAAAAATTATCACAACAGATTTCCATGAGAATGCTGCAAAGGTATTAAAAATTATCACTTTATTTCAGAAACGCCTTTTTGTTATTGAAGTCTACCATCAGGTTTAATAAATCATTTAGCAGCAAAGAGTTCTAACGTAGTATAGAGCGGACATAGGGAAAACTATCATACAAAAATTTTGCGCAAATGCGATGGTTACTGAATCTACCGTGAAATAGCAAAATATCAATGTAAAATACTTTATACTTTTTCCATATCGTGATATGCATGATTTATTGCGCATTTTAGCGTATTTTCTGTAAATATGTTATTTTTTTAAGAACGCTGTGACATCTTGTAACACGAACATTCCAATAAGACAACGAATTATTACCAATTAGTAACAACTTTGGAGCACAAATTTGGTCCTGTGTCCGATCTATAACTAACTATACTGTTTAATGCCTTTGTTTAATAGTGATAGGGTTTTAAAAAGCATTAGCAGTCGAAATCCTATTATAGTTTGGTTCATGCAACTTGGCTTCATGCATTTTGAAGATAGCATACACAAAAGGGATGACTGTCGGTTTTGATTGTTAAGGGTTTAAAGCTTGATCTACGAAAATGTATCTTAAAATGTTGGTGCTAAAGGCCATTTTGTGCAAAAGTTTGGTGCAAAAGTTTTATAGAATAAAGAACAAAGAAGTGGCCTTTGGAAAATAAGAGCTTAACTAGCAGTGCATTGATGCAGGCGTTTGTAATTTATCTGGCTTAGAGCAGGCGTTTACTAAGTGAGGTAGTCTAGATAAAAATAACAATAAGTTCATGGTTATGTTACGAGAATTTTCCATAAATAATATCAAGAAACAATTAAAATTAAACTATTTTTGTTACAAATGTAACTTTGTAACTTTGACTTTGCGGATGAACAACACCCAGTCCTCCCCGTGACCATGAAGGCTGCAAGGTCTACGAAACGTCGGGAGAAAACGAAAATAATTAAAACCGCCATGAAAACCGAAAAATAGTTTAATTTTAATGTCTAACATTCACGTAAACATAAGAAATCATTATCAAGAAACAAATCAATGTATAGTAAGAAGACGCATGCACTGCTGTCTTATGATTTGAAAAGCAAGTCTTATTATAGAGTATACCGTTAAGATAAAATCATACAGTCTTTTTATAATATTTATTATCGATCAATTTTGGTTGTCAGCCTTATGAGGTCAAAGTTGTAGGTGGGCTTGTTATTATGGCCGGCAACTGCGTAACGGATTTATTTCCATCCTTGTATATAAAATATATTCACTTCAAATATCTATTAATTTCTTTTTCACCAAAAGCAACTTAATGATTTCTTCTGTTTACGCGAATTTAAGACATTAAAATTATACTACTTTTCGAATTTTATCTCGGTTTTTATATTTTAGATTTGCGAAAAGCACAAGGCTGCAAAGTCTTCGAAACGTCGGTAGAAAGTTAAAATATAAAAACCACCATAAAATCCGAAAAATAGTTTAATTTTAAAAGCAACTTAAACAAATAGTTTCTAGCGATAAAGAAATCACACAGTTGTGTATTTAAAACCAAATTTCGTACACGTACTTGGCAAAGTAAATTTGTTAAATAGATTACCCAATCCATTTCCACATCTGAAAGTGCCTACAGGGTCGACACAAAGGCGAAATGTAACAATAGTTAGCTCGGGAACAATACTACAAACTTGGATTGGGTTATAAGAGCCCAGGGCAAGTTGAAGTACTGTCAATTACAAAACTTATTATAGTTCGGTTTTGTTAGCTTTGTAACTATTAAGATCTTTTGAACTTGAAATTTGTTTAATTTTTATATCTTTGATTATTTTTGGCGACGTTTTTATGAGTTATAACCTTTGACATTTAGAATTAAAAAGTTATAATTTAAACACAATTACTTTTCTTTTTCTTTATCAGCTTTTGCAAGTCACGTAAGGCTTGCCTAAAGATTTATAGATCAATTTATTAGAAGCAGGTTACATTCAATTACACAATAACCATCCTTATTCCGAATTTAAATATGATGCAAATTGAACCTTAATTCTAACTAATATTATAAACGCGAAAGTTTGTAAAAATATTTGGATGTGCGTTAGAAGTATATCCAGCAACAGCTCCAAGGATGAAATTTTTGAAAATGATATCTTTTATCTAAATATCTTTAAGAAAAAGTGCGCTGGCGCATTACATGTGTCGCTATGAATCTCTACAGTGTTTTTTTTTTGTTCCATTTGCATTTCCAATGTATAATGGCCTACACATGTTTAACAAATAATGCATCTTGTACCTTGTATAGCGTGAAAGGCTATTTCTACGGTCGAAGCCGCAAGCGTCACCTCGTATTATATAAATGGGCTGACTACACTGGTGTGGAACCAACACTACTTGCCCACCATTGACCCGGACCAGTGTCCAGAACCTTACAAAACTAACCCAGAATTTACTAAATTAGAGCCCGTATAATTTTACTATACCAACGCTTTCGAGTCTGCCCGATTGGCAGAACTTGACTACAAGCGCGAACACCGCAAAACCCGCCCTAAGGTCTCCTACAACTACACTTATAACCTCTCAGGACAACTACTTAGTCTGGCCATAAATACTGTTACACTTAATTATAAAAAAATATTACATTTGAATTTCGAATCTGTCATTTTTATACGATTGTTCATTGTGTTTTCTCATTTTGGCGCCAATACATTGTAAAATATTTTGCGATATTAAAATGGTGTGGGGTGATAAAGAGAACCGAATCGCTGTGATAGCATTACACAAAGTAGGTATGGAGCCAAATGCAATTTTTAAAACTCTCCATACACTTGGTATTAGTAAAATGTTTGTGTACCGGGCTATTAATAGGTACAATGAGACCTCCTCTGTTTGTGACAGAAAAGATCTGGCCGTCCACGTAGTGTTCGTACGAAAAAGGTGGTCAAAGCAGTAAGGGAAAGAATTCGAAGAAATCCTGTCCGAAAGCAAAAGATTTTATCTCGGGAAATGAAGATAGCACCTAGAACCATGTCGCGTATTTTAAAAGATGACTTAGGACTTGCAGCCTATAAGAGACGCACTGGCCATTTCTTAACTGATAATTTAAAGAAGAATAGGGTGGTAAAATCGAAACAACTACTGAAGCGGTACGCAAAGGGAGGTCACAGAAAAATTTTGTTTACGGATGAGAAAATTTTTACAATTGAGCAACATTTTAACAAACAAAATGACCGTATTTATGCTCAAAGCTCTAAGGAAGCTTCCCAATTAGTCGACAGAGTGCAACGTGGACATTATCCGACTTCAGTGATGGTTTGGTGGGGTGTTAGCTATGAAGGAGTGACTGAGCCATATTTTTGTGAAAAAGGTATCAAAACATCGGCACAAGTGTATCAAGATACCATTCTTGAGAAGGTAGTTAAGCCCCTTAACATCACCATGTTCAATAACCAAGTATGGTCCTTCCAGCAAGACTCGGCGCCGGGTCATAAAGCTCGGTCCACGCAGTCTTGGTTGGAATCGAACGTTTCGGACTTCATCAGAGCTGAAGACTGGCCGTCGTCTAGTCCCGATCTTAATCCGCTGGATTATGATTTGTGGTCAGTTTTAGAGAGTACAGCTTGCTCTAAACGCCATGATAATTTGGAGTCCCTAAAACAATCTATACGATTGGCAGTGAAGAATTTTCCCATGGAAAGAGTGCGTGCTTCTATTGATAACTGGCCTCATCGTTTAAAGGACTGTATTGCAGCCAATGGAGACCACTTCGAATAAGCTTTTATATTTTTAATTGTTTTATATTTATGTATTAAACTGACACACTGTAAAAGTAATAAATGTTATTTGCAGTTAACAATTTTCTTTTTTCTTTATTACAATATTTATGGCAAGACTAGGTATATTGCGCCAAATGTGACTGGACTTTCAAGACAAAATTAGGATTCTTCAGCCATATCCGATCTCGTCTAAGAAGACAGTAAGAGTCGCCGTCGACGGATACGTCGTGGAGGACATCATCACTATACCAAACATATGATTAAGAATAATATTCCCTTTAATATTGCACTCAGCTGCCTCGGTGGCGTAGTTGTATTGCACGTCCGGTACAATAGCGCTCTGAGGTCCTGGGTATCAGCCCGGAGTCTGGAATTTGTGCCCGATATGGCGATAGGCTCGCCCCCTATCACATCATGGGACGGAACATACTTGGCGAAAAGTGCGTGCCCTAGTTGTGCCTCTGCATACCCCTTCGGGGATAAAATGCGTGATGTTATGTATGTTATGTATATTGCACTCAGATGTCGGAGACCCGATCTCGCGTTCAGCAGAACGACCTGCTTCTCCACGAGGCAGTTATCAAGAACGAACCGGCCGCGGTCAGAGAGGCACTGCAGAGACCTACTGACGTCAACTGCAGAAACAATGTGAGTATGACCCATTCATTCTCTTATAATATCAGCCCTGTATTATATACTGTCCCACTGCTGGGCATGGGCCTCTTCTAACTACTGAGAGGGATTAGGCCTTAGTCTACTACGCTGGCCTAGTGCGGATTGGTAGACTTCACACACCCTCGAAATTCCTATAGAGAATTTCTCAGGTGTGCAGGTTTCCTCACAATGTTTTCCTTCACCGTTGCAGCAAGCGATAAAATACACACACAATTATTTTTAGAGAAATCAGAGGTGTGTGCCCTTGGGATTTGAACCTGCGGACATTCTTCTCTACAGTCCGTTCCACACCCAACTAGGCTATCGTCACTTCGTTCTTTTGATCACCAACAATGCACCAAGCTAACAACGTCGGTATCCACTACACCAAACATAAACAAACACACGCAATACAAACTGCCTTAAGTAACTCTAGTACTAGAGTTAATAATATTGTTCACGCTGGAACGCAACATTGAAACAAACTACTGTAAATTGACTGCCTCGGTGGCGTAGTTGTACTGCATGCGCGGTAGGACAGCGCTCTTAGGTCCTGGGTTCGAACCTCGAGTCGGGCAAAGTGATATTTGGGTTTTTCTGCTCAGTATCAGCCCGGAGTCTGGAATCTGTGCCCGATGTGGCGATAGGCTCGCCCCCTATCATATCATGGGACGGAACACACTTGGCGAAAAGTGGGTGCCTTGGTAGCGCCTCTGCATACGCCTTCGAGTATAAATTCGTGATTTTGTGTGTGTGTGTGTGTGTGTGTGTGTGTGTGTGTGTGTGTGTGTGTGTGTGTGTATGTGTGTTGCTACTGTTTTTAAGGCATGGTCTCATCGTTCAATCAAAATAAAAATACCTGTAAGTAGTACCAAAGAGGTAATAATAAACCTTAATGAAAAAGCACTAAGTAATAAAATCTCACATAACGTCTGTGCTATTTACCTGCCAATCGGATTCCCAATAAAATCGGATTACTTAATATAGACCTTAGTTTCAGGTGTCTGATTAAGTTGATAACTTTTTCCAAATTACTTTCTGCCTGAGAATCTCGAAGGAAATTACTTGAAGAAACCTTTTATACATACTGGTTTATGTAAATAACTTTTACTTCGTAGTTTCATTTTATATTTTTACTTCTTAATAGGGCATTGAACAGCCATACACTAAAGTGTTTGAAAAAAAAAGGTCTATTGATATTTTGGTTATTTTATTTGATCTACATATTATTTCATATATCTGAATTATTATTATGAGAGATCATTCAAAAATTGCAAACGAGAATAAGAGAAACAATGAGTGCGTAAGCGTAGGATTTTAAATTTTCTAGGAACTAATATGAATAACAGTCAAAAAGCCGTTAATCTATTCCTATTATACATTGGAACGATTTTAATACATTGGAAGTAACATTTAGAATTAGTGCCACACAGTTAGACACATATATCAAACTGTTTTATTCCCATAATATGTCACTCCACGTTCAGTGCGGAAATTCAGCGCCGTTTAACAAAACTACAGTGAAAATGAGTTTTTGTCTCCCGCCTCTTTCCAGTAATTACAATTCTGAAATAGTAATTATTCATTCTCTTTATTTATTCAGATGGCGTCTGTCTTTCGAATATTACTTTTGAATGGCTTTGAGTCTTTTGTCTTTTCATAGGATATTTGAACGAGTTTGTATAAAAACCATTATTAAATTGGATCAAGGTTGTTATAATAATGTTTAATGAAGTTTTGACATCTCTCTTTCACATTGGCCATTACGCATTAATGATTGGCTTAACATAAAAATTTGTCTAATAAATAGTTACGTTACGTGTTAAGTGTGAATTTCTAGATACTAAGTTACCTAGGTCAGAAATTTGTGCCTGTTGCGTCATATCGTCACATTAAACTTGGTCCAATCAAAAACAAGTATTTCCCGAATTTACTGGCAAGCCTAATGTTTATGTTCGAAAAAAATATGCCTAAATCGACTTATCCTTGACATGTAGTAATCTTGTATGATTAAATCTGGAGAAATACTCAGTATAGGAGGAAATGACGACCAAACAAAATTAAATTCTTGATTCCCACCAAGAAACAAGCCTCACTCACAAAATTACATTTTAACGACTTGTACGCGCGCCTTGTTTCCTTTGCCGAAACGTGTTTAAAAATGTATGTGAGCTCCGTACACACGCAAAAAGCGAAAACTTTGATGTTTTGCTAACTCAAAGAAAATTCAAGACAAGAAAATTAAATATTCAAAACTGTATGATGGAATAAGTTTGAACTTAAAAAGAAAAAAAAATCTAACCATTTTTATTGTGAAGTTAACTTAGGGTAAGGTAAAGTATTTCTCAAGAAAACCACTGCTTATATTTAATTTGTTAACAGTATGGCAGAGCACCGATCCACTGGGCAGCGAGCCGCGGCAACGTCGAAATAATCAACTTACTGATCGAAGCCAAATGCGACATCGAGGCGGCTGATAAGGTAATTCAGTTACACACCGCATGTTCATTTACTTTGATGGGATAATAAATAAAATATTCCATAATGTTTTGTGAGGTGTGGCAGCGAGCAAAGATCAAAGTTGAGAATTATGTTAATTTGAAAGTAAGATTTGTGGAGATTATGTCAGTTTGTCGATTTTTATTTAAGCTATAGGCCAACTCGTGAACGAAAATATGGATGTATTTACGATTCATAACGAACCTAAGATATCTTCATGGTTTGGACCCGACACTACTGTCACACAAGGATAAGGCCCGATAAAGTGTAAAGGCAATATTTATACCTTCCGAAAACCCTAGAAGCGTCCCTGCCTGTGTTGACCAGAAATACATATCCATAAACATGGTTAATAATTCGAAACCGCAGATGTTATTGACCTCGTTAAAAATGCTAAGATTTGACACCAATATTCACGAAAGTATAGGCAACGACGTAGGCCTAAGTAATGCAATCAGGTTTGCAGAATTTTATATCCCAAAATATATATTTTATTTACCAATTCCAATACCGGAGAGACTCATGGGTGTTTTACGAGAAGGAAAATCATTTATAACCGCGTTGCGCGCAGTGCGGGGTATGATTTTTGTCATAATTAGAGTTCATAATTAATTATAGGGGAGTGCAAAAAAATTAAATGTGTGTATAATAGTTACAAATACATAATATCACACATAAAATTCTACGGTCGAATTGGAGTTTTTTATCCGATTACTAGGGAACAATGTTACATGCAATCATTTGCAAATACCAGGCCAGCATAAAACGACCGTAACTGTCAACTTTACTTTCAGTTTGGAATGCGGCCTCTGCTAATGGCAGCGTGGCACGGCCACCTCGATGCAGTGAAAACATTAGTGCAAGCTGGCGCCTGTCTCGCCGCTACTAACAAGGTATGACGCCCTGGTACTCTTGGTACGAAATACGCAGTATAGTTATGAATTTATATTATACTAGCTTTTGCCCGCGGCTCCGCCCGCGTTATAAAGTTAGTCGGGCTAAAGTTTTCCGTTATAAAAGTCACGCTATATATTTTCCCGGGAGCCTATGTTCTTCCCAGGGTCTCAAACCGTCTCCATACCAAATTTTATCCTAATACGTTGGGTAGTTTTTGAGTTTAACACGTTCGGGCAGACCGATGCAGCGGGGGACTTTTGTTTTATGATATAATTTTGTAGAACTTTTTAAGAGGAACAATCCCGTCATACATTATTGTTGCATAACTTTAACCGTTTACGCAGCGCACGCAACAGAAGCTCTCAAAACTAATAAATTGTCCCCGTTTTTGCATCATGTTTCATTACTGCTCCGCTCCTATTGGTCATAGCCTGACGATATATAACCTATAGCACTCCAGGAACAAAGGGCTATCCAACACAAAAATATTTTTTCAGTTCGAACCGGTAGTTCCTGAGATTAGCCATTACTGCTCTGCTCCTATTGGGTATAGCGTGATGATATATAGCCTATAGCACTCCACGAACAAAGGGCTATCCAACGCAAAAAGAATTTTTCAGTTCGGACCGGTAGTTCCTGAGATTAGGCATTACTGCTCCGCTCCTATTGGGTATAGCGTGATGATATATAGCCTATAGCACTCCACGAACATAGGGCTATCCAACGCAAAAAGAATTTTTCAGTTTGGACCGGTAGTTCCTGAGATTAGCGCGTTCAAACAAACAAACAAACAAACAAACAAACTCTTCAGCTTTATATAATAGTATAGATTATTATAATTACACTAGCTTCCGCCCGCAGCTTCGCCCGCGTGGATTTCGGGTTTCAAAAATGGAGAAGGTGCCCAATTTGTCGAGATGTTTTTTTTAATTTATGGTGGTATGCAGGTGGTCCGATTATCCGGTCAGGGTCTGATGATGGGATCCTGGTGAAATCGAAGGAACTTTTAACCATTAAGGTTGCACACGAAATGACGGAAGCTTAAAAAATGGAGTAACTTCTCCCGTTTTCCCAACATTTTCCATCACTGCTATGCTCCTATTAATTGTAGCGTGATGAAAAGTATACTATAACCAGCTCAGGAGTATGAAAAATAATTGTACCAAGTTAAGTTAAAATCCGTCGAGTAGTTTTTGTTTCTATAACGGTTATACAGACAGACAGACAAAAATTTTACTAATTGCATTTTTGGCATCAGTATCGATCCCTAATCACCCCCAGTTATTTTGGAAATATATTTCATGTACAGAATTGACCTCTCTACAAATTTATTATAAGTATAGATATGCAAAAGTAGCTCAAAATTGTCCATAACGAAAACATGCATTTTAAAGTAAAACAAAAGAAATAATATTGTGAAGCCAACCAAATAACTGTTGATATATTAAATTTTGTGACTGTTCAATTTAGTCGGGTCCGCGATATCACTTTTGATGAGTTTCAGAACGCGACATTACATTATTATATTCTGTGCTCCAACGCACACTGCTTTCATGTTAGGAACACACCTACATTGCTTAGACAACAGTGAACTTTTATACAATAGCAATAAAGCTCAAATTGACTCTACGTATTAGTTAGAAAACGTTTGTATGGGAAATAGAAAAATGCTGTTTTGAGGATTTTCCCGGCAATTATTCGAATTTTTCTCACCTTTTAAACCTTCCCTAGACCTCCACGAATAATTCAAGACCAAGATAAGATAAATCCGTTCAGCCGTTCTCGAGTTTTAGCGAGACTAACGAACAGCAATTCATTTTTATATATATAGATTTATTGCGTCATAAAATTATAGCAAGCCGATGTCCTGTATGTTGTATATTATTACAAAAAAAAATAAAATATTTTTGTCTTTGTCTGTCTTCATGTTTGCACTTTGTACACACATCACGCAAACACAACTGCATGGAAGGGAATAAAGTTCTCACCGCAGTTAGATAGCAGAGCATACACGAAAGTTCATATAAAGTATTCGTTCAAAATATGAACCAAAATGGCAACCAAAACGTCACTGTTATAACCTTATTTATTCACTTACAATACTTATTTGACTAATATTTTATATTCACGTCCAAGTTTACACTTAGAATCGGGATTTCTTATATTATGAGCGTCACTCCGTACATAACCACACGCTGTCACTGTTGTAATCATACTAAAATTAGGTGTACGGATTGCAGTACAGTTCAGTCGAACACAATGAGTGTACGGAACGCCAGATACGTTAATACGTAATACATATAATATATCGATGGGTAAAACTCTATTAAGCGTGCGAAGTCGCGAGCAAAAGCTGGTAGAATATAAATATAAGTAGTATGTGATTTCTATAATTGAAGGAATAAAAATAATAACCAAAATAGTTAATTTACACTAACAATTATTCTGTTTCCTAATGTATTTAGTACGACATAATAATTGGCTAACAATTTGGAAATACGAAAAACATTAAAAAAACATCTAAACTTAGATTTAGAGCCAGTTCAACAAGCTTCATTATTAGAAATCGGAATTCAAGTGGAAACTTTTAATGGGACTGCCTCCGAGTTTTCAAGTTATATTCAAGGTGCATTAGATGGAGGCGTGTCTTGGAAACTTTTTCTAAAACAAAGTTTGTTATTGACATTTATAGAGAGTAATTAATCATATTCGATTTTATATTTAGTATTTAACCTTATGTTAATACCTTGGCGAAGAGTGGGTGCCCTGGTTGCGCCTCTGCATTCCCCTTCAGGGATAAAAGCGTGATGTTGTTGTGTATGTGTGTGTGTTAATACCAACTACATATATAAATACCAAAATATAATATAATATTTTATTTCCA
This sequence comes from Manduca sexta, assembly GCF_014839805.1. Lineage (NCBI taxonomy): Eukaryota > Metazoa > Arthropoda > Insecta > Lepidoptera > Sphingidae > Manduca > Manduca sexta. The sequence goes on along the minus strand of NC_051122.1, from coordinate 1,398,392 downwards.
GATTATTTCAACAAAAATATTAGACTTGAACATTTTAAAATCCTCAATATATCAAATAAAAACGTTCAGTACCTTCTTAGCAGACGGTTTAATTTGAATTTGTTTCAAAGGAAATACCATTTCAGACGTTGGTTACATTTTCAATCCCTAACGGATTTATTGCCTCTGTGACAAGGAACGATAACTACATAGTTTCTGATCCGTACAACTTGGACTCCACACATTTTTGTACCGCTCGGAATTGTATTGTATTTCGAACGTGAAGATAATTTGACGCTCTAAATAAAGGATAAATGTACTATACATTTATTTTGAAAATATATGAAGAATAATTTATGATAATTTTATGTTTGTTAAACTAGGAGTGAAAAGGTCTCTAACTAGTAGAGAGTTTACTAGAAGTGACGCTATACCGTTTAGTGGATTTAAATGTATTGGAAACATAAATATACCAAGTCCCGAATTAATTATGAACCTAGATGCAATAATTAAACAAGTTATATCAGATTTCTAGAAGACGGTGATACCGTAGTTCAATAAAACTACGAAATAAACTATTATAACTAGTTTTTTGCCTGCGGCTTCGCTCGCGTGAAGATTTTTTTGTAGGATAAATATTTTCCCGGGATAAAAAGTATTTCATAGCACTCAGGAGTAGTGTACTTTTCTATTAGTGAAGTTTTTCTTAAAAATCGGCTTAATAGTTTTTGCTCATTTTTCTCATTGTTGTAACTCGTAAGAAAAAAAGAGCACATTGCTCCTTTATAAGCGTCCTGTCTGCTCATAAACAATACTAATGAATACTACATTTAAATTTAAAATATTGCACCACCTATAGAATAATCTATAAGTTATATTGTTCCGCCCGTATCGGCCCGGCACGGCTCTCTTATTGTTTCCCGTCTATTGTTTTACAAGATCAATCGGGGTTGCCAGATGAAATATAAGACAATGGACACTTTCTAATATTTTCAATGGATGTTTTATTACGATGCTAATTGGATCAATAGACCCGTATTTAAACTTTGGTTAATTCTTTGTAGGCTCTACAAAAAAATTAATACATAAACCCATTTATTCTCCCAATTCCTTAATATAGACAACACAATGGTCATTCGGATCACTAACCTAATAATATTAATAATATCAGCCCTGTATTATATACTGTCCCACTGCCGCACGGGCCTCCTTTACTACTGATTAGGCCTTACTCCACCACGCTGGAATAGTGCGGATTGGTAGACTTCACATACCCCCAAAATTCCTATAGAGACCTTCTCAGGTATGCAGGTTTCTTCACGATGTTAAAACAAGCGATAATTCACAAAGAAAACACATGAAATTTTATTGAAGTCAGAGGTCTGTTCCCTTGAGGTTTGAACCTGCGAATATTCGTCTCGGCAGCCCGGTCCCCGCCCAAATTGTTTGTTACTGGTATAAATCAACATTCCTCAGAGGCTAAATGTACGATACCGCTAGTTTGTTCTTTTTATTAAAAACAAACTCTTTCATACTAGATACCCACAAATTTCTGCCGTATAAATATTTGAGCAGATTATTTAAAAACCTGAAATACGTACCCAATAACTTAACCAACCAAATGACTTGTCAATTCGTCCCCAGAAACATAACGACATCCTGCAATGCGCGTGCGCACGCGGCGCGGCGGATGTGGCCGAGTACGCCATATCCCTTGGCGCTAAGGTGCAGAGTGTCGACGCTGCTGGAGACGCCCCGCTAGCTCTGGCTGCGAGAGCAGGACACACAGCTGTCGCTGAGCTACTTTTAGACAAAGGGGCTTATATCGATGCTGTTAATAAGGTAAGTGAATGCCAGTAGGAGGTACTGCTCTTTTTTAACGGCAAGGCAAAGTGACCCTTGCAACTGATGTTAAGTGGGGTCGAAATAGTATCTTTTCGCGGGAGATGATTATTTTTCGCCATTCGATATTATTATGCCTGTTTGACATCGAATACACATAGGGTGATTCCGGAACGCGATACTCATATGGATCATTATGGCAGATTTTATATCTTGTGTACTGTGCTCTTATCCGGGCAGATACAAACACCCTACAACCAGCATTTGTAAGCCTGGTTGTAATTTGACTATTGTAGATAATACCTACACTAATATATAGCTTTATAGTACGGAATTGCTCACGTCATCTTAAGATTGTAAGTCTTTCAATGCCTAGCCGACATTGGCTCTTATTCAAAGAAGACAACGGGCCTTTCTTGTTACAACTTTTATATAGATAAATATGTTTTTACTATCAATTAATCACTTTAAAACCTCTTAAACTTTTTTTTTGTCCCGTGACTGATGCGGGCATGGACGTCAGGAGCTAAAATTAAACAAATTTATAAACAATATTTTTATTTCTATCAAACATGTCGTGGAGACAACATATTCTTAAGAATTTTCGATATTTGTTAAAATCATATTTTTTAATTACGGTATATATACCTAGATTTGAAAACCTATAAATTTAGTTTATCCAGGTTATATTTATATTAAGTCATGAATTTTTAGTGCCAAAACTTTGTTAATAGTATTTAGAATTCTCGTCGACCTTTATAACGAAATTCCAATTAAATCCCAATTGCCTTTTCTATTTTGTTTGAGCCTTTTGAAATAAATTGCTGGTTTATATTGAACAATCGTACAAAGTGGTTTTTGATCTGTTATAATCTTTCATTTCTGTTTTCAAAAGACTATTATAAGAAGGGTTAATATTTATTTAGATGCCCTTCGAGTATCGTTTCATGTATTTATTTTAATCTTATTTGCTCAAAATAAACAAATATTTGTATGGTTTTTTTAATTTATACAAAGACATAATTTAGCAGAGTTTAGGATTTTGATAACAGAGCTTTGAATGACGAGACGAGCTTGCCCTTCGCCTGATGTTAAGCGATACGACCGCCCATAAACAGTAGAAACATCATCCAACACCTTGAATTACAAAGTATTGTTTGGTATTCCACTGCACTCGCCATCCTGAGACACGAGATGTTAAGTTTCATTATGTCCAGTAGTTACATTAGCTACAATGTCCTTCAAACTGGAACAGAACAGGGATTACACACTGCTGCTTGGCGGCAGAAATAGACATTGCGGTGGTACCTACCCAGGCAGACTCTTACAAATGAGAGACCTACCACCACTAACTAAGATCACTTCAAATAAAAAAGGCTTTTACCTACATAATTGTATCATACTACGCTCGAGAACTAATAGATTGAATTATTCCCCATTACTTTACCTACGTGCTACATAAATTGGCTTAATTGTAAATTAAAGCCGCCCGGTGATAATGTATCTATCGCCGACAAATTTATAGCTACTCTCGTATATTGAATACACACTTTTGTGGGCTTCCCGTGCATAAAAGATATTTCCAGAAGCCGTACACAATATGCTTTACTAGAATAAGTTTATAATAATATTATATATAATAATACTAATAATATCGGCCCTGTATTATATACTTGCCCACTGCTGAGCACGGGCCTCCTCTACTACTGAGAGGGATTAGGCCTTAGTCCACCACGCTGGCCTAGTGCGGATTCGTAGACTTCACACACCTTCGAAATTCCTATAGAGAACTTCTCAGATGTGCAGGTTTCCTCACGATGTTTTCCTTCACCGTTAAAGCGAACGATAAATTCACAAAGAATACACACATGATTTTTTAGAAAAGTCAGAGGTGTGTGCCCTTGGGATTTGAACCTGCGGACATTCGTCTTGACAGTCCGTTCCACACCCAGCTAGGCTATCACCGCTTAATATTATATATAGTCTTATATTATTCTATACTAATACATTTGCCTTAGGATAGAATATTACCATATATTTACTTGTTTTTATTAGAGTGAACGATTGTAGAAAAGAATCTTGTCTAACGCTCTCGAAATAAAGTTCATTATTGAGATTTCTAGAGTTAAAAGTAGCCTGTATGTTAATACAGGACGTGGTTCATACTTGTGCCAGATTTGATCAAAGTCCATTCAATGATTTCTGTGTTTACTTCTAACAAATACCTCAACAACTTCAATAAATTCAATGAATATTCAATTTAAAAGGTTAAAGACTGTTTCGTATTAGGGGACTGATTTTTAAATTTTCTAATAAATTATATCAAAGAAATAACTTAATATTCTTATTTTACATCCATAGCGGACTCACCAAAATGTCAGTGATTACAAGGGGTATGACAATTCAAATATCAACTACCTAATTATTATGAAAGCAAAACAAAATATTTGAACATTTACTCGCTTTTAAATTCAAAGGTTCTCAATAATTCCATGGTATTAATTCGCACATGATAGGCTGCCAACGTTCAAGCAGAACTGACAGTCCGACAGCAGTTTTTGGCAAGGGTTTATTGTTTGTTTGACCCAGTTTGGCTCGCCGTATCCGTACGTCAGTGACTAATGAAGTGTTTTGAGTTGCTACCTTTCTTTGGTGCGTTTACCTTAATTATGAAATGAAAAGATGTGCTTAGGCAGGAATATTGACTCGAGAATGTTATATCTATATTTATAAAGATGAAGAGTTTGCTTTTTGAAAGCGTTGAATTCCAAAAACAAAGCTTCGATGCAAAAAAATGTTTTGAGATTGTATGTCTATTAATGCTAAATTTCAATCATCAGATAAAAGTTATCCATCAAATAAATTATAACGTAACTGACTGTACTTTAAGGTTACATACATTGACAATTTATATAGTTTACAACTTATCCCTTATACATACTATTACAAAATATATACCAAACATATTCCTTCAAGCTCTCAAGCAATTTAACATCTAAGTGCCTTTCAATTTATCTAGTGACGGCACGTGTGAGGCGAGCCTAAGATACCATACAGCGCGTATTGACAAAAGCAATAAGCCAAATAAAAGGAATCCTTTTGACGAGATATCGCGTTACAAAACCCTACGTTATTTCGTTCAATTCTCTTTGTGGAGCGAGAGTAACATGAAACGTAATATTGAAGTGAAATCTCTGTTCCGTTGTTAAATAAATATTCCCAAAAGATACACACGGTTTTATGATATATAAGACTAGCCAAAGCTCGCGGCTTCGCCTGCGTGAGAGTTTGCTGGGATAAAAGGCCCGTTATATTTTTTCTGGGATAGACAGTACTCTTTGTCCGTCCCGGGGTCTCAAACTATTTCCTTGTTAAATTTCATCGTAATCCGTTGGATACTTTTTCCACCCACTTTCCACCGTGTTTATTTCGTCCCCTTAATACATTATCAGTCTTACTTATAAAAATTTCGCAAAGCTATGCTTAGTTAAAACACAAATATACTCGATCAGCTGTAAGTCAAAACCCGCCATCTTGCCTCTTAATAATATTTAAACTAGGAAACCAGTGATGTTGTTGACAGCTATTTAAGAATTTAATCACCTCTTAACGCTAAAACAAGTTTATAAGTAACTGTTTATCAGTATATGCCAAACAGTAAATACCGATTTTCATCTATTAATTAAATTGGATCAAACTAGTGCTTGAACTGTTACGGCATTCAATGTTCGTGAAACTATGGTAGTTAGAAAACATGCACTAGAACTAGAAAAACCTAGTGAATGGTATTTGAAGGAGAATTTGAATGAAATTATTTGAATTGTTTCGATCGAATAGTTCGAGAGCTACTTACAGACATGTAAACGTTTTTATATTGAAAAGGGAATGCCATATTTATTGTTTTTAGATCAAGTATTTGTGCTGGTAACAGAAAACGTACAGCATTTATTTTATCTTATCTGTTTTATACTTTGTATGTGTGCTACATAACTGAAATGGTAGATATTGAAATAAATTAATTTCAAGAGAGTGAGGGGAATAGGGTATTTTGTACATTTTTATTTACAACTTTTACTAAATATGTACGTCGTATAAATTTTAAAACAGAAGCAGTCATTGAAATCTGTTGAAAAATGTACAAGTTACAAGCTATTGCAATTAGATAATACGGCTGAATGTTAAAAAACTGAAAAGAGGCGAAATACTTGAATGTGACGTCATCAAGAATTACGATGCGTGCGAAAGAAAGAGATGGAACGATATCCCCACTACGTGGCCACTCCTGCACGTAGCAATATTTGATATATGACCCATGTGATAGGAGGCGAGCGTATCGCCATATCGAGCACGTAGTCCAGATTCCTGATACAGAGTAGAAAAACCCAACATCACTCTGCCCGACCCGGGATCGAACCCGAGACTTCAGCTCTGAAGTCGTACTGTAATACAACTATACCAAGACAGTCCACCGTTTGAGTATACCAATATTACCAGCTAGTGTATAGTCTTGGGTAAATCTAGATTTATGGGACCTTCTTTTAATGTTGAGTAATGGTGGACTGACTTGAATCCCCAAATTGTACGGAGCTAATAAATTGACGGCTGACCGCACGAATGAAGAGCTATTGTCCACACGCCTCTAGTTAAACAAGACGTTTATAAACATATGTGACAAAACAGTTAAAAGCAAGTAGGTAACAGCAATGTAAAAATGACCTTGTATACCTTCTCTACAAATGATACATCCTATATTTTTCCGGTTCCAACAGGCCGGCATAATTGTGTCGACTGTCAGGGGTAATTATCTCTCGTCAGTCGACATTCTATTGGACCCAACTGCACTTACTGTCAGGTGCCGTAAGGTCCTCCTTGCTTTTAAATAAAAAAAACATAGGAAGTCATCTTAATTTACCACGTCCTAGTGCCACTACTATTACTCTATGAGAGTTCGACAAGCCACATTCGCACTAAATTACAAAATGATTGAAAAAACAGAATAGTAAAACCTGTGTTTTTGGTGAACAATTCGTTATTTATTGATGACTAGCATCCGCCCGCAGCTTCGCCCGCGTGGATTTCGGACTTCAAAAATGGAGCCGGTCGCGAACGTTCGAGAATGTTCGTTTTACGAAGCTACTCGGTAGGTGATTCGCTAGCCTCTAGGTGCCAAGCAAGCCGCCTGCCTGTGCGTTCGCGACCTTATATATATACAAAAATAATCCTTATAGCATGATTCAGTATTCACGCATGATGGCTTATTATTATCGTATTTCATGTATAACTTTGATGTTTCTATACCGATTTCTATGATTCTTTTTTATGGAATATTTAATAATGTTAACTTTTTTAATTAGGGATGACTGAGAGTGTTATAAACGTAAGAGTAGACAAATATAATGAGAAAGCTTCGAACTGCTAAGCTATCGGGAGTTACACGTGTTATTGTGAGTCAACCATAAAAGATAGACATATGCTGTCGTGGGATATTTTTTACATAATTTTAAGGAGAACATTTCCGTCATACATGATTTCTGTGTAGCTTTAACCATTAAGGTTGCACACGCGACGGAAGCTTAAAAAATGGAGTAACTTCTCCCGTTTTCCCAACATTTCCCTTCACTGCTCTGCTCCTATTAATTGTAGCGTGATAAAAAGTATACTATAACCAGCACAGGAGTATGAAAAATAATTGTACCAAGTTTCGTTAAAATCCGTCGAGTAGTTTTTGTTTCTATAACGGTTATACAGACAGACAGACAGACAGACAAAAATTTTACTAATTGCATTTTTGGCATCAGTATCGATCCCTAATCGACCCCTGATAGTTATTTTGGAAATATATTTGATGTACAGAATTGACCTCTCTACAGATTTATTATAAGTATAGATATAGATATAGAAGAAGATTTTTGGCACTGTTAGCAATAAAGACGAGTCTGTGCATTCAATTATTAACGCAATGTCAAATTGACCTCTTATACCCTCTCTACAAACGATAAGTTATGTCCCGCCGTGTTCCTCTCTAAAGTGATAAATTACAATGACTATACATCCCATTACTCAAGTGTACTTATCTTTTTAGCACAGATGGATTCTAGGAGAAATTTCTAAACAACTAATTAAAATTTTTATCCGTGCAGTCTTAAATCCTTTGGAAAACTATACATTTTTTTTACAAATATAAAATTATAAGTATTGAAATCAATGCGGTACTAAAAAATCATATATTTTGCGCCACAAGCGTAAATGACTATGGAGACAAAAGAATAATGTACTTCCTGTAAATGAAAACACAACCGAATCCGTATTTCTAAACATTAAAAATCTGTTTTTAATTTTAGGGTGGAAAGTAATTTTAACGTCGTATTCAATCCGTCCCTCTTCGTCCCTCCCTCTCAGCAGTAGAGGAGGCCCGTGCTCAGCAGTGGGCAAGTATATAATACAGGGCTGATATTATTATTATTATTATTCAATCCGTCATAATCTAATTACCTCTTCCATTTAAAGTTCTAGACTCATTCACGTGCTTACTTGAATACATCGGCTCATTACAATGTTAACAATTCTACCGAACTTCAAGAATCAGCAATACATTGAAAATACATGAGTATCCTTTATCACAAACTAATATGAATGTCGGGCCAACAGACCCAATAACTTTTTAGAACAAAGTTTACACCTATTGAGTTAGCCCCGACAGTATGGGTCTTATTCAATTTCTATTTAACTTTCAACACTGAATCAGATGGAATTATGGGAATGTTTGAATGGATATTTATGATTTTGACGACATTTTACAAGATGGCGGTCTGTTTTAATGTCAATAATATAGAATCAGTTGTAAAACCTAGCCGACTTTGGAACATGGCTAAAATTTTTAGAGTGTGAATCCGCTGAAGTTATATGTTTGATTATCTCTAGAACTACTAAGCAGTGGCGAAGATTTCGAAAGGGAACTGCCGACCGGACACAATTTATAGGTACTAATATTAATAAATGCGGTTTGGAAATCGTTCTAACGATAATTAGATTTTACATAAATTATGAAAGTCACTGCTAAGCTTACTTTACATATTCCTCCACTAAAAAAACTGCATTATCCCTGAGTAACTGATGTTAGCATATATTTTTGTGTTGGTCACAAATAGTGATCTGTCCTACACTTTTTGTTACAAAACGCCTAGCGTTTGACAAGTTAGGGTAATGATGATTCTCGTACAAGTCGATGGTTGGTGATACATATTTAGAAAGTATTCAGTATCGTGACCATGAAGGCTGCAGTCTTCGAAACGTTGGGAAAAAATTATAATACAAATAACTGCGACGAAATTTGTAAAATAGTTTTATTTCAATGACTAACATTTGCGTAAACATAAGAAATCATTATGAAAGTATTTCTTTTAATTGATAGATTATTATAATTTTAATTACTATTCTGGACGAATCGAGTAAATACATAACAAACGAAAAACAGTCTAATATAAAAATACATTTAATAAATATCATACTTCAAAAAACAATCACATTATTTGCATTGAGCCGTGTTCCGCTGAGACTCGGCGTATTCAAAACGTTTTATTGGAATTCATATTTAGCCGATATTGTTACTTCCCTCTGGTTTCAATAAAACGTTTGTTTTCTTTCCATCTCGTTCGGATTTATGTGTTTAAAGTGGAAACGTTTAATAGATTAGTTGAATTCAGGTTATTTTTCATTCTATATAATTATTTTTATGATTATCTGAACCGTAAAAAAGCCCATTATTGGGATATATTTTTAATGTTATTATTATATTATTTTGACCAAAATGACGTATGCTAAACCATCTGCCTTCTGTCAAAAAATAAATAAATAAAGTCCTTGTCTTTCCGATATTTCCATTCTAGGAAAATACACGAAGCGTGTTTTTCTATAATAAAATGATATTCCCAAGCTATTGTTTGCTGCAATACCAGCAAGTCAAACACAGCCAGTAGAGTGCACCAATAGAAATAGAAGAAAAATATCCGCCCAGCGGTATCAATAACGTTGCAACGTGAAACAGTTGTTGTTTCACTTGTATTTGTGACTGTAATTTTTACTACAATCTTCTTGTTGTGTTTACTCTTACTGAAGCCCTACCATACATTATGAATGTAGTTTTAAGATTGGTTACATAAGGAACTATGTTTAAAAATTATTATTAATCAATCAGTTTCAATAACATATTTTTTTCACAAGCCCTATTTTTCACTCTTTTTTGTACACCACCTCAATTTGATATTCATATTACATCTTACGTTTATATACACAAAATAGAGTTGTCATCACTGAAAAATAAGTTAAAATACCAACGTTACATATAGAGTTATCTGGTAATACTAAACATAATCTACTTAAATAACAAAAGCGAAGAGGATTACACTAATCTAACTTTCCCTTTATGAGATATTCAAAGAGCATCTTGCGTGAGAAACGAGAGTAAATGCACACAAATTAATGTTGAATACAATCACTAAGGCGATTATTTAGCAAGTGTGTTTATATTATAAAATAACATATCACGCCCTTATCCTCCAAGAGGTAGGCAGAGGTGCAACTAGGGCATTCTACTTTACACCTTATATTTTCTATACTTTGTTGTAAAGCGCTAGCCTATCGCCATATCAGGCATAAATTTCAAATTCGGGCTGATAGCAGATAAACTCAATATTAATTAGTTCGACATGGGATTCAAAGGCGAGACCTCAAAACGATGGTTAAGCCGTGCAAGACAACTACGCATCCTAGGCATTCAGGCAGCCCCGGATCTATGGGGGCAAGCCGGGGCCATGACCCGGGCGGCGAATTCAGAGGGCGGCAAATCCAAACTTTGACATCCAGAACATTACACATAAATTATTTCCCGCGGGGCGCGAAATGATGATGATGATGACAAAGTTAAAAATATAGGTGGTCGGGGGCGGCATTATCCAGATTTTGCTCCGCCTCCAACAAATTCAAGATCCGGTACTGCATTTAGGCAGTGTTTATATTATAGTAAATACAGTCATTTACAGTTGTAGCTGAACTAATTGAAAACTTAAAAACTCTTACACATTAACTTCAATCGCAAGATCCTTTTTTCTTTATCTAAAATAATTTAAATCCTTTGAAGTATATATTAGTTAAGAAAAACCAATTTTTGATACAGACACAAAAGTTTAAAGACGATTTGAAATTTTCATGCTATTGTGACTAACTGTATAATGCGGAAATAATCTTATATTTCATTGTTTAGTTTTAATACGCGAACGTCTACAGTTATCAATTAGTATTTATTGTAAAAGAAATTTAATTAAATTTGCATGATTCCAAACAACAAATAGATGTAACTGGCTTGAAACCCTGAAAAGTGGAATGGTATGATACTACACTATGCACGTTATGCAGTATTGGGTACCTACAGGGTACGAAGGACAAAGCTTCTAAAAGTTCGGGGCTGTAGATTAAAAAAAAAATGTAAAAGAGATTTATAAAAATAAAGTAAGATATTTCCTGACATAAATTTTTAAAAACTATTCTACAGTTGTTTATCTCGTTCTATTTGAAAAAAAAAACTCCTAAGCATTAATGCAATATTTTGTTAAATATTAAGAAATAAAAATAGTCCTAATAATACAAAGAAATTGTCATAGTTTAGTAATGTTATGTCTTCTCTCTCAAATAATAATAAAAAAAAAACAAAATAAACCAATCCAAACATGTTTAACATATTTATTTATTTATTACATCTAAGTAGAACCAATAGAATATAATAACTCAATAACTATAGATTAACAATTGAGGTCTAAACAATAAGTTCTCAGACAATATTTATTTACATAAACAATAACAACTTGAAATTCATTTTAAGAAACCCAATTTGTTTAAATATTCGAGCACAGTCGATACATTAGGAAATGCTACATTCAGATAATTCGCTAGGGATGTCGCAAATTTAAACCCTGAGCACTTTAGAAAATGAAAAATCGCGTCATATGGATTGAACACCGAGCTTGCATGATTTCCCTATGCTGCAGCAGCGAATAGTGAAATTTTTCGAAAAGGAACTCGACTATATGGGTACTTATGCATGAATGTCGTCTGCAAATCGTTCTAATAATGACAGTGGTGATGGGTGAAAATTTTCAAAAGGTAACCCAAGGCAATATATGGCCTTAGATAACATATCGCGGCTAATTTAACAGAAAACAAAAACTAATATAGTCGTAAATAAACCTAAAAGGGAAGCCGGTAGGAATCGGCTTGTAAGGACGCTTCGCCACTGAATTATAATTAGACTACATAAATTCTAAGTCAAGAGAAGCTGACAAGCATCAGGTTATATGCACATTTCACCACTGCTGTGTTGAAATATTTATGATCCTACTACCATCATTCAACATCAGTGTGGGCGAATACCTTCACACGTGTTTTAGGGATGATTCGAGTTTTCACGACCTAACGTAAATTTCTGGTAAATCAAAATCCACGCAAATGTAAGCAAAATCCACGCGGACGTTTTTCTGTCATTGAATCTGACCAGGAGAGTAAAACACCTGTTTAGTGGTCGCCATTTTTGCTATTTCATTTTAAATCTACCTTACACCTTATGCCTTGTATTCCTTATGTATTTTATCCCTAATTTAAAATGTCCGTTTATATAAGTGAACTTAAGTGTTATTCAGAAATAATAATAATTATTCTAATAAATTGTTTTGATGTATCATAAGTGCAACTTTGTTCGCCTATGTATGTGATAAATATAGTATTAATGTTGTTGTCAATATAAAAAAATAGTTCCTTCATCACGCCATGGCGAAGTTCTTTATATTCCTGGTCAGGTAATATAAATAAAATCTCCCTCTAAATTTGGGTCATGCCCGAGCATGATTACAAATCAATATAGGTAATCATCGCAGTGACCTCTCTGATTAATTGGAACAAACAAACGCAAAATCAATTTTTCATCGCAAACAAATATTTGATACCAGCGTGGGTGGTACCGAACGCGGCAATTACCAACCAGGATAGGGTTGGCACGTCATACATTTTTATAAAATTTTTATGCAAATAAAATTGAGTAGAATTCCATGTTTTTTTTTAATTGTACAAACAGTAGTAACGCCACTCAGAAAATCTAATTAAAAGCTATTGTGTTCGTCACCCTAAGAGCTAAGATGTTTAGTCTCTATTTTGAAAGAAACTTGCCGCGTCATTGCATACAACTTACATGTATGGCGTCACAATTTTATGCAAGCTTGCATTGGCGAAGGGAGAAAATTTCCAAAAAGGAACCTGACAAAGCATATAGGTACTAATATGCGTGAATGGGGTTTACACATCGTTTTGATGACAATAAGGTTTTACATAAATTATGAAAGGGAAGCAGGAATCGGGTTATATCATCACTTCGGTACTGCAAGCTTACCTAAGACACAGAGTAATACTAATGCCGGCGCCACACACAGACAAATATTTGAACAAAGACTTTGCCACACATTTGAACATAGCTACAGACACTGACCAAATTTCAATTTTTATCGCTTTTACTTTTAGGTTTCCATATAATCGATTTTCCTTCAAGCAACTCGATAACTTTGAACGCTTTGATGTGTGGTTGAGAACCGATACCGAATGGCAAATACGCAAACATTTAAACAAACTTTGCACAAATACGCAAATACCTGTGCCACACATAAGTTTAAACAAGTGCTCAAATATTTTTGATATGTGTGGCGCCGGCATTATATTGTCTTAACCGAAACTAAAATGGTTATGGTACATTTGCTGAAAACTACGTTGAAGATTAATTAGTTTTGTAGCAGTGGTATTAAGTTGTGAAGTTTGAGACTTATTACTTGAAAAGCAAATGTTTATTTAGGGTTTATTACTTACTTATCTCCTCTTCCAATTATTTTTTATTGGAAAATATTCAATGTACTGGCATGAACAGTCTAAGATTTTATTATATTTAGAATTCAAATCTGTGGTAACCCTACTCAGCTCTCAATAGAGCAACAATTGACCACACGGAATGACATTACGACAGATAATGGTAACCTTTCAATTAAACTTAACTGAAAAAATATATCACCTTTTACCACTGTTTTACTTCTGCCCTATTCGACCGGTTCCTTCTTCACATCTCCTATCTTGACTTTGCAACTCCAATGTAAAGGTAGCACAAAAAAAATCTAGTATGGTGCAGAAACAATAATATTTAGTTTTTAGGACCATCAATACTTGGTCATTGGTTGGTTAATTCCTTAAAAAATGCCTTATAGTGTTGCACGACCTGCGAACCTAGGACATCTCAGGTCATATAAGCTGTCCCTAAACCATTGAGACGATAAAAATAACAAAATCTATGATTCCCATCTAAAAACGTTTTGTTTTAAATTTATAATATCATTAACGCAGTCTACCCCAAAATGGCTTGAAATTATTATAGAAGCCGATATCCGAAACGCCTCCGATAATAACTTTATTCAAATATAGAACCTAAATCATAATCATCAACTCCTTGCTTTTATGGCAGCCGCGTATATTTCATCGGTATATTTTAGATTAATCAGAGTTTTATTGGTTGACATTCTGCCGACTTATATAGCCTTGGTAAACTGACAAAAAAATAAAATGTACGCGCGAAAATAACAAATATTTTTATTAAAACTCTTCGCCGACAAACGTTCCAGTTATCTTGCTTTTACATTTTGAATTTTAACATCTCAATTTGAAAATATGTCTTAATTCGCCATTTAAAATATATTAGAGGAACAAACCGCCGTCTTCTGCTTGTAATGAAGAATACGCTCTCTGAATAAGGGCGGCCTAGTTAGCATCACTCGGCGCCGAGGCCTGTAATAACTCCGTAATTAATCAGACACCACTCTATTTAAGTGCATACTTCCTTTTAAAGTATGGTGCCTTGGTAAATAAATAAAGTGAAACAATAGCTGTTGATTTTGGTTTACCTAGTTGTGTGGCCACGGACCATAGATGGCCCATCTCTAGTGAATACGTTGCCGGCCTTAGAGGGTGTTTGGCCTTTCGAAAAACTCAGTCACCATACAAAACGCAACAGCAAGATGTGTGTCACTGCGCGATGGTTTTCTATAAGCTATGTTATTTTATCATCACGTGATAAATCAAAATAAATAGTTTATACTAATGTTGCGCGCACCACTGCCTGCATAAATATCATTTCTCAAACAAACCCATTACCCACGTGGTGGTTATTTGTGTATCACTATCTAAATTACATTGATATTGCGCTTAAGAACATCTTTACAAGCATACATAATCATTCATTTAGTTCTTACGATGTAACTAGTACTCAAGTATTCATCAGAGTAGATATCGGGTCTGACGTAGTGTTGTACGTCTATCAAGCATTGCACTAGCAGTCAGCGCTGACCAGGTCACGTCACTCAAACTGACGCGCATCGCGTGTAACAACGCCAATCTCATCGCGTAGTCTATCTATGCATCCTCGTCTATTCAACTAGACGAAGTACTAAATGACTTGTAAGAGGTAGCTTTGTCGACCAGGATTCATGTGCGTTCATATTTTGCTGTCTATATCTAGACTCTACTAATGGACTAATACAGTCCTAGAGCCTCGAATTTGTTATACGTTAATGATTTAAATTTCAATTTAGCTTCCCAATAACTTTAAATACATTACTTGCCGTTATTATTATACAGGTAGGGCGCACGGCCCTCCACGTGACATGCGAGGGTGGCCACTGCTCGACCGCTGCGCTCCTGGTAGCTCGCGGCGCGGCGCGGGAGGCGCGAGACAACTCTGGCCGCACGCCCCTACACATCGCGGCCGTTCACCGGCACACGGAGCTCGTACGCGCGCTACTCGACGCCCAATGCCACGTGGATGCTACGGATAATGTGCGTGAGTTTATGTTATCCTAGTACAACGACTTCTCACGGGAGGCGCGAGGCAAAGCCGCTGCTCGGCGCCTCCCCCTGCCTTAATCGGCGTGCGCCCAACGCTCACTCATTGGAGACATCGTAGGTCTGTTGTTGCCAAGCTTCAGTGATGAGGCAGCCATGTCCAAAGGAATTTTCCTACCGAGCCTATGAATTCAACACTCAAACGTCAATTAGTGCCACAGTGTGTATTAGGACTACTAATTAGAATGTCGGATATTTTGACCTGCTCAATTGGCACTATAATATGACGCCATAGCTCTTTAAAATGACGTTATAATTTTTTACAGGTCAAAAATTAGCACAATGTCAATTATTGTATCAACTATTCACAACCTGACGCCCATTCTATCCCCTAGTACACCGTAATAAATATATTACACTATTTTTATGTGTGGCCCATTCATTCTGCAGTCCGACATATGCAAACCATATGACGAGAACTAACACTCTGCAAAACAATAGGTAAATGCATTATACAATATAGTTATTACGATGTTATATCATTATTTTTTTTATTATTTTACCAATTATTATTTACCTATTTGGGCTTAGTAGTATCATGTAAGCTTCTAATTCATAGGAGAGTAGGCATTTCAATTATTTTTTTATTCCAAAAAGAATATTTTTTCTTTAATAAAAACTAAAATAAACTCTATTTTTACGTTCTCACAAATAAACATTTCTAAAAGCTCAATTTAATGCAATATTAGACAGCCCATTAACATTTATAATCTAAAGTTGCCAAAAGTATGTTGTAGCAAAATAAAGCTAGGACTTGGGGACGAAAATATAAATAAATGAACTTGAGGTTATATTAAAAAGATTCATGCTTTTACTTACTGAAAAATATATAATATTTTTTATAATTTGTTTAGATTTTAGCAACTAGTTTCTTGATGTTGTTTGCTTTAAAAGGCAATATAGTCTCGAAATAAACGCTGGGAAAGCGTATAGGTAAAAAAATATTTTTAATAAAATACGAAAGTAAATCTTTAACAAGTGACATCGCAAGAAGAATACAAAAACCCATGTATGCGACATGTTACAAAACAAAACTGATAGTCCATTGAAAAGTTACATTTGGGGTTGCGTTTTTTAGAGGACGCAATTTTATTTTTTTGAAGTGTAGGGGGGGTCAGTGTAAAGCTAAAACCAAGTTTGTGGGGTCGCCACCCTTGTCCCACGGCCGCCATCTTGAAAATAGGGGTTGAAATGGTTTTTACGATGTATCTCTTAAACTATTTATCTGACAAAAAAAATGTATATTCATTTTTTGTTGCAAATTAAATTTTCTACAACTTTGGTCCAGTAACTTTTTGTCGTAGAACTATAAATAAAAATGTTATAAGCGAAAATGTTAAGCAATGACCATTGTAACGTCATCAGAACGTGTGTTTATAAGGTTCATAATACTTTTTTTTGTACTCTCATTAATACCCAAATACCCAAGGGACCATTAGGGAACAAAAGAACATCTGCCTGCTATTATTATTATTATTTCTAACCTCTCTTATTGTAAGAATAGCTGATAATATTGTGTTGAAGTTGTCGTTCAACTTATATCTTTTAGTTGTGCTACATATTTCTGTACGTGCGGATGTATTTTATTCAGTTTTTAATTGTGAAGACGATTTCGAATGATTTTAGACACGATTTTAACTTTAGTGAAAACTACTTTTTTTTATGAGTATTTTGACTTTTAAAAGTCTTTTAAACTACTTTTTTTTATTAGCATTTTGACTTTTAAAAGTAAATAAAAGATATAAGTTGAACGATAACTTCAACACAATATTATCAGCTATTCTTACAATAAAAGAGGTTAGAAATAATAATAATAATAGCAGGCAGATGTTCTTGTGTTCCCTAATGGTCCCTTGGGTATTTGGGTATTAATGAGAGTACAAAAAAAAGTATTATGAACCTTATAAACACACGTTCTGATGACGTTGCAATGGACATTGCTTAACATTGAATTTCTTAACATTTTCGCTTATAACTTTTTTATTTATATTCTACGACAAAAAGTCCCTAGACCAAAGTTGTAGAGAATTTAATTTGCAACAAAAAATGTTTATACATTTTTTTTGTCAGATAAATAGTTTAAGAGATACATCGTAAAAACCATTTCAACCCCTATTTTCAAGATGGTGGCCATGCGACAAGGGTGGCGACCCCACAAACTTGGTTTTAGCTTTACACTGACCCCCCCTACACTTCAAAAAAATAAAATTGCGTCCTCTAAAAAACGCAAGGTAAGGCCTAAAAAATGTAACATTTCAATGGACTATGAGTAAAGAAAAAGGTTTATGACACCATTACCGCAAAAACAAAACAAAAAAGGAATAATGTTATCCAATAAAAACATTAAAAAGAATAATATATCCGAAATCACGAACACAAAGAGCCGATACGCCCGGAGCTACGACCTAATAAGGGCCTACTAAAACATGTTCACAAAGCTACCAATTATGATCCAAATAACATTTTATGAATAAAACATGGCGGTTTCGAGGCGTACGTTTGATATGCTGGAATTTATTCGCAATTTCAAGCTTTAACGGTAAACAAATAGGGATGTATTTACATTGTTACAGAACGGTGTGACAGCACTGCAAATGGCGTGCGCTCAAGGCTGCAGGGGGATCGTGGAGCATCTCCTATCGTTTGGCGCCAACGTGCATTCACAAAACAACGTGAGTGTTCTGTTTTATTTTTCAGCTGCACGTCATAGATATCGGTTTCAATTTTATCAATCAACTCTCAAAAAGAATGCCGAACGAAAATGAATGTTTTTTTTTTACTGTGTAGTGAACATCGGTAGAGAATATTGCATATAACTGGCATTCGAAATTTGAATAAAGGTTTTAATTGATAAAAAAGTTTGCTAGTAGCAATGACGAATTTATAGATCAGATGAGTACTGATTGATTACCCCTCGCCAGTCAAAAGTCATGCCGGTCTATTTGTCTGCAGGTAGGGTCTTCAGCATTGCACGCCGCCTGCGCCGCCGACGCGACAGATATCGTGGAGCTACTCCTTGCTCATGGAGCCGACCCTGCACTCACTGATCAGGTATTTCAATGAACGTATTTATAGAATATTTGATACACTGAATTTTAATGCCAGGTGGGAGAATATATTTTTTTTTAATTAAAAGAGGTATGTTGTGTTACCACGGTTTTACCTATGGATAATATCAAGTAGAAGGTACTCATAATTTATGGAGCGAGTAACTAAATCATAAAATATTGATATTATGTAAACAATATTTTATTAAGTAACTTATTTGAAATTACAAGGTGCTAACATTAAAGCTTTCAACTTAAAGACGCTCCCGACTCTAAATTACGTAACAAGGCCGGAACGAACAGGTACAATTGAAGCTTTGAGATGTGTTAAAAAAAAAACAGAAAAGTGTGTTCAAGGGGACACCCGGGTTTGAACCGGGGACCTCTCGATCTGCAGTCGAATGCTCTACCACTGAGCTATATCCCCACATGGTGAGAGGAGTAAAATTAACTATTCATTTCTGTAATATAAACAATACAAAAAAATTAATGATAAAACATGTCCGCCCACTGATAAACGAAGTATTTTGTTTTGCATCATAATGACATTGTTTTGGATATTCGTGAACATAGATATTACTATTGTAATTAATTTAGACTTTTTTGCAAATCGGTTTTTTCTTTACAAAGATAAGATTTTTTTAAAGTATTGTCTATTCAAAACTGGTTTAAGTTTTTTATTTTTTTATTTTAGGTCACATAATATCACTATCTCGGACTTCACCATAGTTCTTTCATATATGCGATACGGCTGCTTTGCTGAGGTCTCAGGTTCCATTCCCTGTGTGGTAAAGTACAGTACCAGCTTTAGGGGAGGGCGGACATGTCGAACACTCCTGACGTCACGTCCTAGCGGAGAGCGCTAAAGATCCTGGAAGAGGCTCCAAATCCCTACGGCTTTAAGTTGACGTAACATCGACTATATTGCTATAACAAAAAATCGGAGAGACATTGAAAAGAAGATATAATACAAAATACATGAATATGATCAAGTAGCTCTGTTCGGAGTTGGCCGAGTTTGTACTCTTCGGATAAATCTGATCGTTTGCAATATTTAACGTCGAATAAGGTCAACAGCCGTAAGCCGGTCGAACGTGAATTGACTGTGTGACTAAATATAAATAGACATAGATAATATTATAGGTACAATATGGACACAAACCTGTTGCACATGATTCAAACAAAAATTTTGTATTAAAAGGCTAATGTAGATAGTCATTTATTTGTGAGCATATTACCTACAATCTACAAACATACATGTGACGAGTAAGCAGGATTAAAATCAGAAATTGTTACTTATCCTTTACGATGGCACTACTAGGGCAACATAAAACTAAAGTGGTCTGTTCGGGTACTGCAGTTGGCAATCACTTCTCCACATCTTTATTTATACTTTCATATATAACTTATGGACAGGAAATATATTTGTTCAATCAGTCGATATTACTACTTAGTAACAATTCGATATTTTGTGACAGTTGTAAATTTTTGGAATTATAAAATCATACCCACCTAAATGATAGCGTCCTAGTCAATGACATATATATCGGGTATAATGCGAATGGCGCATCATACAATCAGCAAATGGATTCGCTTGATTAGCTGATATCATCGAAACGGCTTTATAGTAAAGTAATAGTTATGTCGGAAGGGTTGCCGAGCCTACTTATTTAAGTAAGAGATTTCTCTTTCATCATACCAAAATCAGCTACAAGCTAAATAGGTCAAAATTTCCTGAAATAAAGACCAACTCAATAGGAAATAATAAATGAAATAAAATTAATTTTGATGGTTATCATTATTACTTATAAACTTGTTTTAGCGTTAAGAGGTGGTTAAGAATTACTTAAATAGCTGTCAAAACCATCACCGGTTTCCTTGTTTAAACCTTATTAAGAGGCAAGGTGGCGAGTTTTGACTTACAGCTGATCAAGTAAATTTGTTTTTTAACTAAGCATAGCTTTGCAAAATTGTTAACAGTAAGACTAATTATGTGCTAAATAAATAGTGCCTTTTTATTACCTAACATATTTACTGCTAATTTGATCAAAATGGCGAAAATGGCGCCAATGAAATTACAGAGCGTCGAGTCTAAACGATTCTCTAAATTCCTTCAAATCATAATCGCTGTGCGCATGTTCCAAACAGCCATTACTTAGCCATTTTATTGGTATTGTTGGTCATTTCGGCACATAACACGCCGACAGGAAGGGTTGTTGAACCCTTTCAGTCATATTCTGATAAAACAATATAGGCAAATGTATTTTGTAATTTGTCATTAACGTAAATAGATTGGAAAGTTGATGATTTTTTTGCCAAATTACTTAATGACAAATCAAGGCTTAGATGAAATAGTTATTTCATGGAACTTGGGACTAAAAAGTTAAATTAGGCTGATGGCAGTTGGAAGTTTGGACTGCAAATTTTAAGGTACAGTGCTCGATTTCCAACTCCGTACCACATTCCGAATTTTTAAGTACATCTGTGTTTTCTGGGATTAAATATGCACCTCAATATTTGATAAGTATTAATTAACGATTATAATGAAATAAAATTAACACACGCACTCATGTCTTTTAGTCGCGAAGGTGTAGCTGGAGCATTCCGTCCCATTATGTGATAGACAGAAAACAATCTCGTCGCTATATAGGACAAATTAAATTAACTGAGATATTTTCGGCTTAATGTGCGCAATGGCAGTTGTATTGTTTTTCTATTTTATAAATAAATTCATTTTGTTTACCTTTTCCTACAAACAGCAATCTTATTTACCTTAAGTCTAATAATATCCACGAAATACAGACGAGGAGTGCAGGAGACATCTCAAATTCTTACATTAAATTACACCCGTCAGTGCAACACGAAACTCGGTACTAAGCTCACAGAATAAGGCAACAAACTCGCCTTACTGAATAATTGAAATGTAACGATCCCCGCACTGAATCTGCTCTCCTGGTATGAGTTCGTCTGTTGCATAATACAAATTGCCGAAATTGTTTTGCCCTGGAAGTAAGTAGTAGTACAGTTTATTTTGGGCAAAATTATTAAGTACCAATGAATAAAATTTTATATTAAGTATTTAAAATAAAAAAGTATATTGTTTTAACCTTAATGCAAAATAATATTGTATTACGGTCTATGTGTATATCCGATTCTAAATCCGTAACCCAGCCAAATAAAATAAACCTCAAATAGCTAAGCAGCAAGCAACATGGACAGAAAATAGTATTCAATTTTTATCAAGGAACTTAAACTAAATTTCTTCCGCTAACTGCGTGATAATATAATTACATGAAATCAAATGACTATATATGACAATATACAATAAAATGACTTATTAAGGTTATGATCATAAAATATGATCATAGTACGTCGTAATAATCTCGTATAAAAGAAAACTAAACAAATCTCTATTTGCTGTAACGAGGCAAGCTGTTATGTGCTGTGTATAAATATCTCCATGTCAATAAGGAAAACTGTATTTACTCGAGGGAAATTAGCACAAGGCAACTTCTTGCATCTAATTTGCTAACTTGTTCAGCGAGTTACTAACGACATAAGTTTACTTCCACAAGATTATTTTTATATCGTCGTCATTTTAATTTTATAGAAATATTTTAAAGGCTTTTTGGAGACACGAGGGCTGTGTGTTAGCAGTGAAAGGCAGAGGGTTCAATTACGGCATCAAAACTATATTTTTATAATTCTATTATTTCTGGACACTCTGGGATCAGATCTCATATTCAATTTACTTCTTAACTTATCTTATCGTACAAATATAAATGAGAAAGGTTGTGAAAATGTAAGGATTATAATTAAAAATAGTTATAAATAATTGATCGCATTTTGAATATATTTCGCACAAAATGGCTTAATACAGAAACTTTTTATTTCTGAAACTTGCTCCCGTAGGAAATATTTGGTTTTCTTAAGACGCCGGGAAAAACTATACTTATTTTTAAAATTACTAGGGTACCAGAAATGTTCAGCGTTGAAGTAAACTCGTCAAACTTATGGTTATATGCTAATTTTAAAGTACTGAAGACTTGCAAGTGTTCAAAGTTTGCCGTAGCTCAAAGCAATATGTTCTGCGAACAGTCCATGAAACTTTATCAACTATGAATTTTTAAAGTTGAAGTGAGCTTAGGCATCGACTCTTAAAAACGTCATAAGAGTTTCGAATATATATTTGTTGCTAGTTGCACGCGGTTCTGCTCGTGTAAATGGCTGTATAAAAGTTCCCAATTGTGTATTTTTATGTAGTTGTGAACTGAATCTGTTCAGAAGTTTCTGAGTATACTCTAATAAATATTAAGACATTTTCGCAAACTATCGCATTTAATTTCAATTCCCTCTATCTTAGATCACAAACCGATCGAAAAAAATTAACCCAAGGAAATCATGAAAAAGCAATTCGCTTACATTTTGCGTAAAATTATAATATTGATATATTTTCCAGTGTAAATATGAAAATATTATTCCAGTGGTCTCAATCCCCGATGAGTGTCGCCGGAGGTGCGGCGGAGTCCCCGCCTGAGGGATTTAGGAGGGCTGCGAGGGGCTCCTTCTCCGCCATCGTGGATCTCCTGGCCGCCACCGCCAATCTGGACCACCATCACGTAAGTTAATCCATTATGTACCATCATGAAGTAATAATAAAAACTACAATATCAGGTAAGTACATAACTAATATCGCCGTTAGATATAATTATTTAAACGTTTTTATTTAATTTTTATTCTGTTTTCACTAGGGCAAGTACCAGCCCTTTAAAATCTGGTAAAATATATGTACTAGGTATACCATAGCCCGTATCATTTTGTTACGATTGATCGACAAACTACACGAGTCCAACTCGTTGGTAATCAACTAGTCATCACAATTCAATAACATCGACCATTCCGTCGTGTTTGTTATGTCATATTTTAGGGCCGCAAGTCGGCGTTTTCACGAATCATGTGATTATTTCTAATTCACAAAATATATTTGCGTAGTTAGTTAGCAAAAAATGTGTTCTTAGGGGACACCCGGGTTTGAACCGGGGACCTCTCGATCTGCAGTCGAATGCTCTACCACTGAGCTATATCCCCAGATGACTCTACAATACTAATATTTTAGTCATTTATTGTTATATCTATGAAAGGATTTCCGTAGTGATAAATAAAATGGCAAAATATAACTACATTGTAATTTGTCACGAATTCCAAATAGATCGCCTTGTTTATCTAGCGTCAGCTAAATACAAAAACAATAAAATTCTTTAGTCCATTAGTCATTACACTAAAAATATTAGTAGGTATGATTTTTCGATCAAAACACACACCTAAACACACACATCACGCACTAATCCCCGAAGGGATACGCAGGGACTCAAACAGGGCACCCGCTTTTCTCCAAGAATGTTCCGTCCCATGATGTGATAGAGGACGAGCCTATTGGCATATCGGGCACAGATTCCAGACTCCGGAATACTGAGCAGAAAAACCCAAATATCACTTTGCCTGACTCGGGATTTTAACCCAGGGGCCAAGACCTCAGAGCGTTGCCATACCGCGTATACAGTACCTACAACTACGTCACCGAGGAAGTTTTCAGTCAAAAAACACATCTTTATAACCATAAACTGGTACTAGAATGTACCAAATATGATAGACCCTTGTTATCACCATGACGTAATATATAACGCCGATTTTTGTGCACAAAATGCATTTCCGTCTACATTTTTAGCATATAAAGAACGTAGGTGAGTTTTGTCTTAAAGTACAAAGTTATCTGACAGCAAAGCAAAAACTGATCAATATGCTAAAATGTAGGCGAGTTTTGTCTCAAAGTGCAAGGTTATCTGACAGCAAAGAAGACTGATCGAGGACATCAAAGTACACAACGTGTATTTGCATAAGAATAGCAATGCTGGTGAGGATGGTGAAGAATGCTGGCGAGATGATATCCAATATGCTTTCAATTTTAGGCGGCGGTTTGTTCCCTATTCAAAAGCATGTCAGTAGTTGAACAAATTTGCCTATAGATTTTTGTGTTATTAGCAAGACATTTTTTCCTCACAAAAATTAAATAAAGGGTAGTTTAGTTCGCACGGAAAAAAATTAAACTAAACGTGTATAAGCGATTTGAAGTTTTGAATTTATTCAACTAATTTTGAGGCTGACTTGAAAAATCGCAGTTACTCGTTTCGACGCGTCGCATTCCCAAATCCAAGGTTTCCAATTAGGAATGATTCATGCAGGGCCGATGATGATCGTCGACGAGGAATTGATAGGGAATATTTGGTTTGCATTTATCATTAGCAGCAGTATAAGCGTTTTGCTGAGACATATTTTAAAAATGACACAAGTTTGGCTTAATAATGTCTATTGCTCGATAAAATTTATACATTTTCAAATAATTTTGTGATCTAATTGGCTGACGTAAAAATCGTTCTAAAATAAAATATAATTAAGGTACGAATCTCAATAAATAGAAATTCCTACGCCTTTTAACTTAACCTTTCATAAATGATGTCATCCATTGTCTACAAAGGGTTTTGCAAGTAGCAAAAAATTGTGTTCTAAGGGGACACCCGGGTTTGAACCGGGGACCTCTCGATCTGCAGTCGAATGCTCTACCACTGAGCTATATCCCCAGTTGACATACTTGATGCAACACTGCATAGCATTATGAATATAGAAGTATTTTACGTAGGCAGTATGAATCACAAAACAGAGAAATATACACCTAAAGCTCTCATAAATACAGTACATTTAAGATTCTTCGTTTTCTTTATCTGAATATAATTAATGAGTCATTACTCATTAGGTTTTGTTATAAAATATTTTACGTCATATTAGGAAACAAGTTCACTAGATATTTGCAGTTCATTACTCTATACTGTAGAATTGAGCTCTTCCATAGTGATTAAGACCACAATATAATTTTACAATATTTAATTATTTTTTTTTATTTTATTTTATTTAAAAAATCCACAGCCCTTAATACTAGAGTAACACAATCTGATACACTTATCTTAAGGCCAATAACGGATTTACATTTTGTTTACATGTTTAAATAACAGGCAGTCAAAAGTGGGATAGTGTCTCTAGAGGGGCATTTAGTTTGGACATCAGCCATTTTGAGACTGCATCGATGTCTTAACTACCTGCATGACTTTGACGTTACCGAAATCTTGGGTTTTACCCATTATATTGACTATTTGTATTTTCGTATTCCGTTTAATCGAGATTAGACACAGTGAAGCGCGCATACTTCATGGTTGTACTCATTAAGACCTTAAAAAGTCCCGCAATGAAATCTCCGCCCGTCCTAGAAAGTTACCATTCTTCCCCCACTCTATCCCCCATTTCCTTCCTCACTCTCCGTCTAGACAAATGACATAAAATAGTTCTGTTTTCAAAAAACCGCTTCAAACTACACACTAACATATCCGATAACCGATTTTGTAATCATGTTTGGCATGGCTCTAATGAATACTTTATCGTGAACCGTAAACTTAAGATCTAAATGTAATATTTACCACTCAGGCATCTAGCGAGACTAACATGGACCTATTCATAAATTACGAACTTGTCGCGTCTCGGCACGTCGTTAATATTAACTGTTCTGGAATATACTAATAGGAACTTACTATGATATAGTGAAGTCGTTTAGATGTTATTCTAGAAATTAAGCCTTATACTTATTTAAAACTGAAGAGTTTGATTTTTTGAATGCGCTAATCTCAGCAAATGCTAAAACAATTTTGATTATTTTTTATCATTAATACCTAGAAAGCTTCAGTACTTAGGTACTCCTACTTTTTAATATTAGTGCTATTGCTAATATTAAAAAGTATTTTTATCCCGGGAAAATATTTATCTGAAAATAGAGCTTTTTTACTCATATCAGCATGGAGTCTGGAATTTATGACCGATATGCGAATAGACTCACCCTATCACATCATAGGACGGAACACACAATGGCGTAAAGCGGGTGCCCTGGTTTTAAAGACGTGATGTATATTTTTTTTTAATAATAGACTCAGTTCTCAAGGTTCGAGCTGTGATCTTGGGAATTTTGATAGGCATGTTTCCCTTACTATTGTAGGTAGTTACATAGGCTATATCTATGAGCCGCACGATCGATCTCTTTCATACTCTAAGGCACAAATTACCGACTCTAAGCGAAAGGTCGTATCGCTTACCATCAGGCGAACGGCAATCGTCTCGTCATTCCAAACAATAAAAAAAGGCGCAACGATTCCGTTCCGAGAAATACATTTATGAGACCAGTGTGTCGAACAACCATCAAGAACACCTACGGGCTAGGCGATAGCTGATAACTTATATACAGCAAAAATAAACTGTTCATAATTGGCGATATTGCTTCATTTTATTCGCGAGGCAAAATTTAATATAATTTTTATGCCATCGTCAAACATAGAAGTCGGCGCGACGATAAAAGTTAATGCTTATCACGGCGTTAAAAATGCAACGGTCGCGCAAGTGAATACGTAAGCGAATGTTATTTGAAATATTGATGGTGACGTAAATACAGACATTAAATAGTATAGGTATAGACTGGACATAAGGATCAAATTTATTTATTTATTTATATAGTTAAATTAAGACGCAAAACAGATTATAATCAAAACTATAGCAAATTATAAAATATACAAGCATAAAAACTAGACTGTATTCCTAAACATTGCGCCATTATACTAGTTAATTTCTTAAAGTGCGGACTTAGATATATTAAAACTATTGAGTACTATGTATACGGTATAGTTAAAAAATGTAAACAAGAAAGTAGTATACGTGTAACTTAAAAATATAAAACTAACTAAATTTGTGCTCCAAAAGTTAGTACCCATTGGTGATTAATTATTATTTGAAATGTCCGAGTGGCAAGATGTCACAGCGTCTTCAGGTATTAAAACCAAAATACTTATATATTTACTGAAATTAGGCTAATATGTGCAAATCATGATGTGGAAAAAATACGAAGTATTTTACATAGGTGTTTTGCTATTTCATGGTAGATTAAGCAATCATGGCAGTTCCGCAAAATTTCGTATGACAATCTTCCTAATGACCCCTCTATATAAACTTAGAATTCTGCGTAAATATATTCTGGGTGGTGTGCCTTTCGCATGTGAATTAATATTTAGACTATTGGCAAATAACTTGGCTAATATTTCGTGCACAAATATATGACTATGATTTCTAAGAAAACCCGAATAAGCTGTTAACACACTCGTGACTATTCGTCTGTACTCGGCGAGTATCTAGCAATAATATTCAATCAGATTCCGATACTGAACCAATCAAAATTACTCATTTGCAAGCATGTCAAAAATACTAGGTTCTGATTGGTCAATTTTTGTGATAGATCGAAAAAAAGATTGCGATCGTTTATTGAAAATAGCGGTAAATTAGTTAGCTGACGGAGTATCGTATATTATTACCTATAGGCTATTAATATAACTTAGCGAACGATGCGTTCTTTATTCAGTTGTTTAATAATTATAATTACATAACATAACATACATAACATCACGCATTTTATCCCCGAAGGGGTATGCAGAGGCGCAACTAGGGCACCCACTTTTCGCCAAGTATGTTCCGTCCCATGATGTGATAGGGGGCGAGCCTATCGCCATATCGGACACAAATTCCAGACTCCGGGCTGATACTGAGCAGAAAAACCCAAATATCACTTTGCCCGACCCGGGATTCGAACCCAGGACCTCAGAGCGCTATTGTACCGGACATGCAATACAACTACGCCACCGAGGCAGTCAAATAATTGTTATAATTACTTATATCAATATCAAAAATAATCGTTATTAACAAACGTATCGATAAAGATTGCATCAAATTTTAATGACTTTTGATAACTTTCTCTTTGAAACAATTTGTACTTAGAAATTATAAACACATCAGATTAGATGGAATTCACTGATTACAGCGATGAAACTGTTGAACGACCTGCGCAAATCAGCTGAATCGAACAAGTACAAATCTAGATCATTCTAAAATAATTATTTTGCGTAATAAGTGTATATTTCAAAATAGACTAAAGATTAAAATATGTTTAAAACTAAAGGTAATTAAAAAAATCCAAATTGCATACTCTTAAAGAACCAGTAATCAGGAAGTTGATAGTTATGTAGGTATTTAAAATTAAGTTTTTTTACTGTAGGCAGCAGCTTGGCTATGTACCTGGCTGTGCTGACGTCCATTAACGACGGTATCCTTACTGAAATAATTTTTTGGGTATCCGCTGCGATTTTCGCCAGGAATAACCTTCGTATGGGATACAGGCGATCCCCTGGCTTAGCATCCGCAGCGGCACGGGTAGATAATGGGCAAGGAACACTAGAAGACGGAAGAGAGGGGAAGGATGGGAATTTCCTAGGATGGGCGAAGGGGAAACGTTCGTGGCCCGCACAAGGATGCCTCAGGGCACCACTTTCCACTAGGTAGGGCGATAGCTAGTCCGGTTTCGGAGTCAGAAAAATACGCCATAAATTGATATACTTAAGTATGTCTTGGTTAAAGTCTGGAAACCAACGATCCTTCAAGTTTTCTGCATGTTTACGACGACGTTGAGTACATAGCAATTTCTTTGCCTCTTCTAAAATATCAACTTACATCTACATAGCAAGAAATATAGAGATTGTCAAGCTATTTCCCCATTGATTTCAATTTGATAGCGTTTCGAGCACACGTGTGACATTAATCGTCGTCTCAACGCTTTGTTGATCGGACGCGATAACTGAACGATTGACTGCCATCCGGCCGGCAACTGAAAAGATGAAGATATAGAAAATTGAGATGAACTTTACAAACGAAAGATGAAAATGAATAGACACGTGCATACCATTTACTCTAGAGGTTGTTAAGTAATTTCGTGGAAGTCTGTACGTGACATGTTTAATATCGTATTGAGAAATATAATTCTTTACTCTTTAGTATTTTTTATGTTATGGACTACAGGGACAGATTTTTGCAAATGATAAATTGCGTTGTTTATTTTGAGATGTTTGTAGATAATAGAAGATACACGTGTAGGTATGGACTAACTGTTCAGTGTAATTTTATCACCATCAATGCCATAAAATTCGTATGTAAATATCTCTCAAAGTTTCTTTTTGTGACACATTACACAATATAATTTGCTACGTTGTAGAACCTATATAAGTAGTTGTTGAAATTAGCTGGAATGTGACTCTAGAACGCTAAACATAATTTTACGGTGATCGAACCCAAGACTTCGACACTGTTGTCATACCGTAATACAACTTCTCCTCCAAGGCAGGCATCAATCAGTCAATGTTATCATGACTTAAATAAGCCAGCTTTATCTACAGCATGAATAGACGACAATTAACAAACTTATTCAATCGAAGTCCCGTCACAAAACATCAACGAAATCAATATTTTTTTACTCTATTTTCTGTTATAACTAAATTCTCACACCTTTGTTTACACATTTACGTAAGCAATAAGCACAGCGACTTGGTAAGAAAACTGTGTACTTCATTACACAATATTTATCGATGGGCCGTAATTGGCTGTTCTTTAGAGGCCCTAACAAATACAGCTATTGTGGGGTATAATAGAACTAAGTATTTATAAAGTTTTTTTCTATTTTTATGTTTAATTTTTTTTACCCTAGCGCATGTTGTGGTTGTCCGATATTGAAATTGGAATTAATCAAAAAAAAAATATTTTTTCATTTGTATGTAATACTTATTGTTAATTTAGTTGGCAATCCATAATAAATAAAATAAAAATAACTACTACTTTCAAGATTGCTAGTACGAGACACTATAATCAGTATAATCCGTTTATTACAGTATAATCCGTTTATTATGACTCTGCCTATATTGACCAACCTCTTATTATGACGTAATTACACTACGAAGTTTCGTTTTCATATAAGATTCTTTATAAAAAAGTCAAATATAATGACTTCCCTTACAGTGACATGTCGCTTATTGTGACCCCTTTTTAATAAATTATGTCCGGTTATAATGACCGACATGATTCTTAGACGTCATCGTGTCCATTTCTTTGCGGAGCGCGAACAAGAGAGTGTTTTGCACCCGCATCCCGTACGGCGCGCGGGCACTCGCGAAACCAATTCCCAGCGAAGCGCTCTCGCTCTCGCTCGCTGGAAAGGTATGTGCGGGAAAGGGATGCGGTAAGGAAGTGTACGTTTAGTGTCACCAAATTATTAATAAAAAAGACACTATTTTGGATTGACGCGACCGGAAATGTGAAGTTAAAATTTATAAAGAATTAATTAGAAATATGGCGCAACCACATACTATTTACATAAAAATGTTTTTTTTTTTTCACAAAACGCTTTGTATGACATCCGCTTATTATGACGTGTTTGTCAATTCCTATCGATGTCATTATAAACGGATTCGACTATACAACATATTATCGCCACTTGACGCGTAACGCGTCATAAACAAATATAATTTTAGCTAATCCTTTGTTAATTGTTGGTAGTTATTAAATAAGAATTCATATTATATTACTAAATATTTGTCTCTGTCTTCAAACAATAGAGGGGGCATTTTGAAACTAACATTATTTACAATGTTTCAACATAATAAATGCTATGCAATAATATACAGTGCTTGTAAATCAAAATTTACGCTATTGCTTACAAAACTTCGTCCCGATAAATTCAAAGAAACCCCGCAATTTTTCTTTAAGCGGTCACTTGACTTTAAACAAGTCCGTACCACTCAATGCGGGGTCAAGAGCCCCTGTTTCCTGCCCTTAGTCCCCATCTGTTCGTGCTATAGCTACATTATTCATGGAAAATGTTCTACTGGTTTACCGGATTCGTGCCCCGGGGTTTTCTCATTAATTAGTATCAGAGTCTTGTTTTATTGACATTCCTACAAGCCCGAAGGAATTGCAAGTTATTTGCACCTCTATTGGTTTCGTAGAATTATTGCAATATCGATTTGTTGATGCCACTATATGATAAAGAACTTACCAACTAAATTTCAGTGCAGTTGAAAGAATAAAGTGATTTTTTTGTATTTATGAAAATGTGCTGCGGTACTATGAGGGTACGATGAATTAGATAATTGGTATATTATGAACGATAGAACGAAAGTAAAATTTTCCGTTCATTCATTACCTACATTTTCGGATGCAGTGAATCATAAATAACAAAATGAACTAATGTTGCGGTTTAATTAAGGTAATACAAACTGTTTTATTTTAACACTACCCAAATGATACATGGGTGGACTTATACCAGCTATCCTTCACCAATTAACCTCAGATTGTGGTGCAGAAATAAGTAGGTCCACTTATAAAAATTACTCCACGACTCTCAGAGATGTAACTAATTACTTAATTTAATTTTTTTAATAAGGTATGGTCTAAAAAGTAATATGTATTGTATGGTTAACTTAAAAAGGAAGTTAATGTTTAAGGCGGATCCGTTCATGGCTCCGCCGCAATTTTTTCGCTAGATGGCATTGAAGTCACAAAAAGTCACATTTTTTATAATTACGTCCAAAATACTTTGTTTCTAGAAAATTTTTGCTATATGCTAGAGGTATATACTATGCTACAATTTATCTATATATTTATTTTGCTTCATCATAACGAATATCTGAGAATAGTACCGTTTAAGTTAGCTGAAGCAGAAAGATCGGTATTTCGTGTACATATACGCACGCACACATATCGAAAGTAATTTTTATATAGGACCACTAGATGGTACTAATGCAGAAAACATATTTCAAGGTCTCGAAAAATTGAACGTAATCTCTCGTATCGCATCTTTGTTGGTGCATATTTATAATGGATGACGAAAAATTGGGAATAAATAAATTAAAATACTGTATTTTATAGCTTGGCAAAAAGTGTAGAAATGGAACTAATCCTTTATTTTACCTGGCAACATTATCACATTTTTGACGTTTGTGAAGTTTTATAAATAGTGTCGGTGTTGTCTTTTTATTAAAATTTTGCAATAAGAACAAGAAGATACTATTCGCGATACAAAATGAATAAGCCGCGAATAATAAGGTTCGCGAGAGAAATTATATATAATACTTTTACCGACCATGTCTAGCTGAACAAGAAGCAAAAACAATTCTATCGGATCTGGTAAGTGGAAGTTTATTTTGTTAATAATTTAAGTGTACTTTATAAGTTTTGATGAGTCTGGAGTGATTTTTACTACTTGCACTAAGTATTTTTCTATATCTTGCAATATATTATCAAGCCCGTAGGTAATGTTTACATTCATATGACAAAATTAGTTTAAAGATTGTCCACGTCATCTTGAGATACTTGCATCAATAATTAGTAATTACTAATTGAGGTGTAGTGTAGGTAGGTAGGTAGAGGTAGAGTGGTAAGGGTTCCACCTTACTACTGTGATTTAAATCTCATTGAGCTTATATGGGGCATAGCAAAACAGAAGCAGCTCATATTGTATAAAATATTAATGTTATAATAATGAAATGATTCATTCAAAGTACAGGTTTAATAATAATTTACAATTTAATATTCATTTATTATCCAAATCAAAAGTAATTATTTGTTTGTTAAAGGAAGCATATGTGAGTGCGTTTCAAGACATAACCGAAGATGATTGGAAAATCTCATGTCAACATGTAAGAAAAATTTAAAATGACTATTACAAGAGAGAACATACCCTGTAAGAGGACATTGAAAGAATTATAATAAATCTTAAAGATGACAGTAGTAGTTCTTCAGAATCACAGGATGACTGTCCAGCCAGCTCCAGTCATGAAAATATGGACATTGATTTTACTGAAATACAATATTTGGAAGAAAGTTTTTGGTTTTATTTGTTTTTAAGTAAAATGCCACAATTCTGAAATGATTTCTCAAACTTAAAACATGACATACTCTAATTAAATTTGAATACAATGGCAAATGATTTACCAGTTTATAGTTTTATATTTTTATTATAGATAACAAATCACATTTGTCTGGCTAATTTTACAAAAGTAACACTATGTACAAATTATATTATAAATTACGAATGGAAAGAGTAGTAAATTTTTCCTCTTCTCATAGTTGCCAAATACATGCGGTGGCCGAATCTGAAAATCATCAGCCATGGAACTAGGCTGACCATTGCTCTACGTACAATAATTTATTGCACTACTGTGCAATAAATTATTGTACGTATAAGAACTACTGTTCTTCAGTAACCTTGGTTTCAAAATATTTCATCCATAGTGTGGAAGCTTTGTATTAGCTAAAATCTGAAATGTGAGTAGTAATATAGTATATGTTTATCCACATTACATTATCAATTCAAGTTCAATGTTTAGTCGGCCAAGTAAAAGGTGAATTACAATATTGACATATAGCAAGTTATCATGATAATTAGCATAGCATAGTAGTAGTTCACACCACCAGGTATTAATGATTACAAATACAAAACATTTATGTGAAGCATTAATTGTATCTGAACATTCCTTTTTTATTCTACTTCAATGTGTGGTGGGACCAGCAGTCTTTACCAAGAATGTTACACTAATAATTTAGTTGAGATTTTATGACACCAATCATATTTGAGGCATTCAAAATCCTATCACCCATAAATCTCCGGCCTCATGATAATACAACTAACACTATGCCAAGGAGATAAAGGTCTATGGATATTGGATACAATAAATTACCTTGTGCACTGGTGTCAATTTTTTTATTTAGTTCCCATGTTGTACTTTTTCTTTCACATTAGCAAACACAGAAGAATCTCCATCTCTAATAAAATTTAAATAATGGAGACTATGCATTTCTTCACTCTTGAAATTTTTTATTTTAGATTCCATTGCCGGTAAACGGCTCTGTAATTATTACAGCAACTAGGTCTGTTTAAATCTATTCTTTTCAATTCATAATATTGTCCTATTGTGAAACAGTATTTATTTTTGAAACCAATAAATAGGCTTTTTTGTTATTGCTGATAATTCAAGCCTGGAAAGAAAATTGTCATGAGATAGTATGCTAATGTAAAGGCATGAGTAATCTAATAAATAATAATTCCTATATTGTGTATGGAACTTCCATTCCTAATGATGAATCTAAGTTGTGACCATATAACCTTTTTAACTAGCCCCTTACATATAAACAGTAATATATAGAGTAGCATCCAATATATACCTTTTACACTGGCAATAAATCTATCTTAGTCACCAGGTTTCTTTATTTCCGCAGTCAATTATTTGTCCCATGTATTGTCGTTTTTCAATTGCAAGAAATATAATACCAGCCATATTTGGCGAGTCCACAAAGATTATCATATGAGCCACTCGCGTGTAATATCTGCAAGCTGTTATGATTGCCCACATAAAGCATATTATGTTTGTGTTATCCCTTTCAGAACAATGGTGCCAAATTTCATCACACATGCTGCATTAAAATGTGGAAACACTATGAAAACCCTTTTGTTTTTCACTGGCATATTGAATTTGGAAACAATAACCCGAGTATGTTTTGGCACATTAAATGCCCACTGAAGTTCGTGCTTCGAGTCCACAATCAGTTATCCAATTACCAATTGCAGGTTGTTACTAGAAATCATTTCCACAGGTAGTAGATAGGCATCGGTATCCGGTTGGGATCAATTGGTTAGTTCTGGTTCCAACGCAGCTTCAGTTGTGCTAGCACTGACGGTGCATGACGGAGCTTCATACAGATATTTTGGTATAGCACGTGTATACGTGTACATCAAAGGTGTACATACACCGAGACCACCATTATGTTGTCTTGTATCGAATCCTAAAGGCTGAACTAAACTCCTTGCAAATGTGATAACAAAAATTAGCGTCGTCGATAAATTCAAACAAAACATGAAACAGAAAATCATAAGTATTGATGGACTAAACACAAATTCGACCTCACACCCACCACATAAGGTTGTTTTTTAATCGCGAGTAACGTCATGTTTTTGTAAAGCCTGGAATGCAATGGCCGTCACAAGTCACGGAGGTGGTTGTAATGTACTGTTCTTATAATGAAAAAGCGGCTATTCAATTTGGCCGTATATAATACGACCGTCGAGTGAAATTTTATTTTATTTGATTTATTGTTGTAAAACAGACTTTGGTATGAGGTATTTATATAAAAAAATATCTTCCTGAGTTACGCTACGGCGATTGGAATTTAAGTTTTACAAATGAAATATTTATTAATAATAGATGATTACTGTATAAAATCGAAACAAACATAGACTAATATATAATACTGGAAGATACAAACACTGAAATGAAAAATACAATTAAATATATCGGTAATATGATTATATAAACTTCTGTCAACAGAATTAATTGCTGATATGTTAACTCCTGTCGTCCAATTATTCTTTATTTAATTGAAAGCTCCATAGATGTTATTTTTATTATGTATTGTTTATTTTTTTATCTTTGAAATATTGTCTATTTACGTATTTTATCGCGGTGATATATATTATTATTTTCTCCCAATATAAGTACATATAGCATTAGGGAGAAAATAATAATATAAATCACCACGATAAAATCCGTAAATAGTTTATTCGAAAAGTTACTGTATAAAATACGATTTTAAAGCACCTATCCCGAGGGAGAAGTTAATAAATAGAAACAAAATCATAACTTTTATTGGAAAAAAACTATATATTATATTCTTTTATCGATCGTCACATTTACAAATTACATTATATTAAATACAGGTAAAATTCTCAGGCGATCTTATTTATAATTTTAAATCTAAAATTTTGCACAGGCAAAACCGCGTGCAATAGTAGTGACATTAACGTAATGTGATGAAACTTACTTTTTACCTTAGACCCAACAGGGTATTGAGCTGGCAACGTCCCATAGGTTCACTTCACGACCTTGACGACGGTCAATGGGAAGAGCAGCAACGTCCGGTTGTAATATGTCAAATCATAAATAAGGCTTCTATCAAATACTCATAACAATGGAGGTACACGAGTGTACTTTGTTTACCGTTGTTTACTTTTCTTGACGTAAGTGAAGACGCTATTTCAAGAAATTTGAAGTGCTAATTCATTAAAATATGTACGCTTTCATGACTGTGCCTCAACTTAAAGTTGAGGTTCGTAAAAAATGCGTCAATTGCCGGAAAAAAAGAGCTAATTTGATAGAAAGGTAAATACTATAATATTTAGGTTATAATTCGCTTATATGCCTTATTTTCTTGTTCTCGGACCTCAGTTCTTGTTTTTTGTTATAGATTGCAATCTAATGACCGGAATAAAAATTTTGGTGTTGACTGCGAGATCCAAGAGGAGATCGCATATCTGAATCCAACCACTGATACTTTCAGAGACATAATTGCGGACACTTCTTTACCAATGATTACGAGACAAGCAATACAGGAATATTTTGAAAGTTATGTACCCATATGTAATGATTATAATCTTAGGCAGTTGTTTACAAAGATGACAGTGTAAATTTTATGTATTTAAATTGGTATACCTACACTCATATATCATGATATCTTGATAACATTATATTATATTTTCTTACTACATTATTGTTTTTGCAGATATAATACTCAGCATAAAGGACAACTCCTGTACGAATTTCGACATCTTGTGACTGCCCGCTATTCCACAGATGGCATTTATACCCACTAGAGGACAATGTAAAGCCAGTATGAAAAAATGGTATACTTTGTGGATGTAAAATTAAGTAAAGATGGAGTAATTGAAGAATGCCATTGCGATTGTGCTGCAGGCAGTGGTACTCAAGCATGTTGCAAACATGTCTCTGTATTGTTGGATGGTACACAAAAAATATTAAATTGCATCTGTCAAGTACTCAAAAATTAATGACATTCAATAGACCCAAGAAAGTATTTTATAATTCACCCATTGCAGTTCAAAATTTACCCAACAAGAGATTGACATCTTTTACTTATAACACACTAAAAGATACTTACTGATATTATGGACAGTTATGCTGATTATGTGAAAATTTTAGTAATGGGATATGATGAAAGCTCAATACCTTTATTACAGACATGTGAACCCGCAAATCCACATGGCATTGAATGGGATCGTTACACCTATGTAGATAGGACTCCAATAGATATTTTACTAGAGAAGCTATTATTAAAAATATTATATCTGAACAAATTCAGGAAGTGAGAAGAATACAAGAGCCCAAAGTGATTCCTCTGAGTGGCATGAAAGATCATGCAGGATTACTGCCAGTATGTTTCATTTAGTGTGCCACAGTAAAGCATATAAGTACCAAAAATATATGTAATCGATATGATTTTGGCCCCTAAAGCTGTGCAGACTATGTTAGTTGTGCATAGTAAAATCCAAGAAACTATTTCCATTGCCAAATATGATAGAGATTATGGACTAAAAATAAAAAAGTGGATTCATTATATCATTTGAATATCCTTTTCTGGCTGTTTCTCCAGACGGTATATTGGGTAAAGATACTATTGTTGAGGTTAAGTGTCCATATGCTGCTAGATATTATAAAATAACCTCTGTGACTGTGCCTTACTTAAAAATACTTAATGGAGAATTACATTTAAAAAAGCAGCATCCATATTATGCCCAAATCCAAGGCCAACTTTATTGTTCGGGGACGCAATATTGCAATTTTATTGTTTACACATTTGAGGATATGAAAATAATATTCATTAATAGAGATGACTCATTTATTAATGGCATGTTGACAAATTTGTTAAACTTTTATGTACATAATTTAGAACCAGAAATGTAAATAAGTATGTGTATAAGAACTATTTACAATTAATAAATAAATTGAAATAATTACATCTTTTTATCTAATATCTTTCACAATATAGTAATAGTATAATTCCTGAAATTGTAGATGTTTAGCACATAAAACATAAAAAAAGATTTTGCTCACTATTGGGATATAGTTATGGTCTAATTCATTTTTAAATTTTGTTTGTCTTTGTTAATCCTATTATTCTTTCTATATGAACTCCTTTGTTTGCAAGCTCCCTATCTTTTATTACATTAAGACCAGGCAACTGAAATTTTTCTTTTAAGAAACTGGGAATCCTAATGGTCACATTTTTGTCTGATGAAATATATATTGTATCATAAATCCTCTGTCAGTCAGTATACTACTACCACTTTCACATTTTGCTAAAAGGTCACTTTGTTCCACTGCCTACTGATCACTTATCAATCCTGCAAATGCTTGAGAACAATATAACAGCAAGCTACCAGGTATTGCACCAACTAATAAATTAGAATTAGAATCACTGCTAAGAATAATCACATTGCTGCCATAATATTTTATTTTGTGAACCACTGGACTAAGAGCTGAGTAGACTAAATTCAATTTTTATATGATTCAAAACCTGTGTAAAACTTAATAGTGGCATTATCATCTTTATATCTATTCATAAACCCATATTTGTGTTCTTGATCAACTTGAGTGCCCTTAGATATAAATTCATGCATAATATATGTACATCCTACTGCACTGTTGTCTTCTGTTTTGACTGCTTCTTCATGATCAACTTCCAGTAAATTGTCTCTGTCACTTATTAGGTTAACTTTGCTACTTGATGGTTGTGAATCATCTACATTTGTTACTCGACTGACTTCTTCGTTCAATACGTTGTTGATGTGCCACAGCAGCTGGATTTTCTGGTTTTATCTTCGTTAAGAAGAACACAGATAGCACAGCTGTCTTTTTAAGAAATTTTGCAAGGAGCTCATAACCTGAAATCATAAAAACAAAAATAATTAGCACGAAGTAATTAAAATTAATGGAAATAGGTAAATCACATAGAAATTCTATAGTGACTCACCTGTATAATTGATTTTCCCGTAATAATCTTTTTCTGTAAAATGCGCAACACACAATCGTGCTGTGCTACTAGCTTCGAAGTTTTTATACGTAACGCAGATTCCCATTGCTTTCTACGTTTACTTTCCTTTGGAAATAAATGTATTCCTCTGTTTTACAATTTAACGCACTGCATTGAGGCATTTGGAACAAAAGTATATTATATTCATAAACACTCAGTGATACGTCATACGATTTGACGTTTGTTTTGTCAAGCCAAGGTACAGTGCGCCCTCTGTCGTGATAAAAGTTAGTGATTCTCCTCATTTCTATTTTCTATTTTTCCCATTACAAAATTATTTAAAAGGCATATCATATTTGATGTGTTTTAAATGATTCATGTATATTCTACTACGATATATCAATTTGAAAAGAATAAATAACGCCATCTCACGGTTATTTTGCTGCGACAGCGTTAATCATTTATATATAGTTCTCATTTGTGCCGGTATACTCAGTCAGCCGTCACTCACACTAACAATACGTACTTGTCAAATTTGATGAAATTTTAAAGGCCGAAATATCCATGATTATTAATTATTTTTACGTTTTCTTTCAACTGCGAGAACTAATCACTAACTAGACGTGAATTTAAATTCTTTACTTGCCAATACTTGTTTAGTTACCCAGATTAAAGCCGAAACAAAATGTATGAAAATGGACCTTGAGGTATCGCCTTAAATAATAAATTTGAAGGCGTGAACCTTATAAAAGTACCTAATAGTATTCTACGAATTTCTGATTTAGGCTTACGAAATTCGATCTACAAAATGGATGTAGGGGCTATTAAATTACTGTAACATCAAAAATGGCTCCTCAACACATATGGTGCCCCGTAGGTAGACCTAACCGTAGCGACGAGCAGCAAAGTCAATTTCCTGTAATAATATCAATTTCCCATGCGAAGGTTCATTCGATTTAACCGCTCCGACGGTTTTACCGGTCATGAGGAATGATTCTGAAATCGGTCTCCCTCGCGGCAGCTTTCCATACAAATCGAGATTGACATTGGCAATTTTAATTTGCATACATAAGTCATTATTCCACTGGGTACGCATTCATTAATAGGATAATCAATACGATATTTTTAAAATGATCTACATGTAAGATTACGACTGTAATATAGGACAAAGGGTAGGTAAAGGTATGTGCCACAATAATAGATTTTTTATCATGTCTTCTTGAGGAATTAAACTTGTGTTTTACATACTTTATAGCCTACATAGTATGCAGTACCTAAAACAATGGAGTAAGCAGAGCGCAACTAGTGCACCCAGCTTCCAACTCAGTAGGAGGGGCGTGAATATCAAATTTTAGGGGCCATTACGAGAATATCATTTAGGCAGTCCCAATAATTCAACACATTACACAAGTACTTACAAATAAATGTGGTTACTTATGTTATAAGAGGGCAGCTGCTCTCTCTCTCCTCGGCATGGCCACTACTCGCCGTGTGCATTCCGTTCCATGATATGATAGGAAGCCTATCGCCATATCGGGTACAAATACCAGACTTTGGTCTGATACTGAACAAATATAAAAATCGATAAACCGAAAATAAATTCGAAACTCAATGCCGGCCTACATGCACGGCCGTTTATTGAATTTACCGACACGTGCCAGCTCCACCGGAAGCTTCGAAGTACCGGACACGTCTGTCGATTTATGTCAACGCTTCCGGTCAGTCCATTAGGGCCTCTGTACGGATCACTGCAGGTACTTATTTGCTTCCACAGCGGCCGTAACAAGATTCCTATTTTTGATTAAACCTAACTGGTAGGTAGGTATAATATTTATATATATTGAACATGCATTTTATATTTTTTAGATTATGTTTTAGGTTTTACTGC